>NW_016690211.1:2378330-2380108 GCF_001604755.1 Lepidothrix coronata | reverse complement strand
TTGTTATTCTGATTTATAATCTCTCCTTTGAGTTGGGTTCATTTCCCCTGCTGGTTAACTCTTAAACCAGCACACCTTGTAACAGAGATGCTCCAGTGCCTTGGTCAATTTTGTAGCTCAACTTTGTTCCTTTAGCTGACAGGGAACACCTGTGTCTCCTCTTCCATACACACTTTGTAGTTGTATTGCAGTGTTTTATGTGAGTGACCGCTTTCCTTAGTGTGGAATGCCAGAACATTCTGGAAGGTGTGTGGTGGTGGGGCCACATGCACCCTAACAGACAGGACTCACACCTGTGAGATTCCCTTCAGTCCATGTCTCTGCCCTCTGCTACAGAGCCACTCTTCCATGCGGTTCCATAACGCTGTCTTATTTTATAATATAGATTGAATGGTGCTCAAAATGAGTATCATGAAGTGGTGTCAAAATACGCAAACGAAATATTGCCCAGCAAGGCTTCTGTTCCACTCTGTGGTGTCCAGCTTTGCCCCCCCTCCAGCTCCAAGGCCCCCCAGCTGAGGAAGGAGAGGCCCAGGCAGCACCTTGCAGCTCCAAGCGGAGCTCCTGAGTTATTTGGCTGAGGCACCTTAGGAGGAGACAGCAAGTGCACGCCACTGGGTGTCACACCAGGCCCTCTGCCACCCTGCCTGAGTGCTGGCGATGGGAAATTCGGGGTTCTCTTCTAGGCCAGAGTCTTCGGGGGCACGCCTGGTCATCCAGGCTTCACAGCCTGTCACCAGGTGAAAATGTATTCATCCAAATAAACCAGTATAACTTATCAGAACAGACACAATGATCGCCCTTTTGACAGCCTCTGTGTCAATGCTGACAACAGAAGAGCATGCACATGCAGTGGCTCTGTGTTATAACGAGCTCACTTGCGTTAATGCCTGCAAATGGACTCTTTTATGTATTCTATCCCTTTTCCATGGTGCCACACCTACACCATTACTTTTGCCGTATTCTTCCTCCACTAAAAGGATAAATGTCTATGAAGTTAGGGCAGCTGTTCAGCATAGAAATCCTACAACATCAAACTAACATAAATAGTAGATATTTGGTCAAGTTCAAACTAATTTTTATATACTCTTTAATATGCAGAGTCCTAAAACTCTGTGCAGCATTTTATAATACAGTAATACAGGAAAGTTTTGTCAATACTAATGGTTTGTAAAACAATATTAAAAAGTCAAATTTATTTCCCTTTTATTTGTTTATGTTATTAATGGCCTTGCTAATGTAACAATGCTAGTTGTTCTTATTAGTAGATCTGCTCAGATAGTTGTTTTCAATCTAGGAGTTGCCTGCCACACTGTCATGGTTTGAGATCTCCAAAATTCTAATTCCCTGGTCCTAGCCCCCTGTCACATCTCAATCTAATGTGAGATGGGTTTTTTCCAGACAAAACACACCAGACTCCAAATGGGGGAAAGGGAATATATATTACAATGACTGTACAAATAAATATCATAATACATTATACACACGATCACAACTGTCTCTACCATGACATAAGTATTTACAATGGACCAGATCTCTTCTCCCTTCCAAATAAAAGTCCAGGAGGGAAGAAGGACAGATCCCTTCCAGTCTCTAAGCAGGAGTATCTTCCAAGGCAGCAGGTGATAGCTGGATTTCTGCCAGCACTCACGAGGGAGGCCTCTAAGCCTCTCTCGGCCCCTTGATGCAGGCAAAGGGGTCTTCCATGGGCTATGTCACCCCAGACAAAGGTCGTTCCACCACGGTCATATCACGAGCACAGGGGCTTCGTGACAGTC
>NW_016690211.1:2297449-2377824 GCF_001604755.1 Lepidothrix coronata | reverse complement strand
TGGACGCTGCGTCTGCCGCTGCTGTCTCTGCTCACTCACAGTGGAGAAAACTCTCTCAGCTCTCACCTGCAGGCACTTAGCCCAGCTTTATGCTGTTCTAGGTCCCCGCAGGCCCCCGCTGGGGGCTGGGGGCCAAAGTTCCCCCCCTCCCTCCGTGGGGCTCTGAACCCCTTCCTCGTGGCTCTACAACATGGCCACCTCTCCTACAACGACCAAACTACAACTCTTCTCTGCCGTTTACTTGTGGTATGTTTACATTTTGCAGGAGCGCCCATTGGACAAAACTTCAAAACTTCCAGGGGTTACCACCCCTTGGGGGTTACCACTTTTCCTAGCTTCAGGGGGAAAACTTGGTTCAAACTGCTACACACACCCATTCTTCTTTTCTCATACACAGCAGCACATAAACAATGTTGATGCCTCCTGCATTTAAAAATATATAAAGGTTTGGTTTAAACCACTGGAGATCTAATTTTTAGTTGAAGAACTGGATCTATAATAGCTTATAATTAAAATAAAAATATTGCTAAGGTTACCACTGTAGCAGAGTACAACACAAGAATTAAAAATTTCCTTTCCAGCACCTTCTACCTATCCAGACAATGTTGCTGACTTTCTTGTTTTTCACTAATGTGTGGTTTGTTCTGCCCATTTACTTTTCTTCCCATGGCATTTGCCATTGTGTTTCTTTTTTTCCTATGGCTTCATCCATCTAATTTTACTATGAGGTTAGATGGAAGCTTTTAAATGAACAGTTCCTATTTTGTCCAAGTAGCTTTATATTTGAATATAAAATTAGACTGATTAAGCTATAACTCTTCAGGTTCCCCTTTTCCTTTCTCAGAGATGGGTGTGCTGTTTCCCAGCACTACCTCTAGGATTTCCAAGAGTTATGTTACAAAAACATACAATTTAGTTGTAAATCTGAAAATTACCTTGTTTACAGTGCATTTTATTTACATGAGGAAGAATATGTTAAGCAAACATCCAAAAGCTTTCTGTTAGTATCTCCAGTTCAACCTCTATTTGTGTGGCTAAAAATTCCCTATGCTTTTCTCCTTTTCCAGAATCACCTCAATGACACTGGAGAATCCTTCATTTATTAAGATAATGTGATAAGTCTTCTGGACATAACATTGAGCTGAGTTTGGGAAAGTTACTGAAGAGTATATGTTCTCTTCCAAGGCGGAGATCATCTGTCCAATCTGAGTGTTATGAGCTTCTCCTTTTCACAGGGGGAGCTGTGAAGCAGCAAACAGAGAAAAATGAATACTAAACGAATAGTAGAAAAGCATGAATCATACATTCCCCTTCTTTAATAAAAGAAACATCTCTTTGTCTGAAGAAATGCAGGAACAAATGAACTGCAGATGTGAAACCAAAAATTCAGAAGGTGTGTTTATGTGCAGCAATGAGTAGATAACTATTTTCCAAAAGCAAGTGATTCAGATAATAAATTAAGGCCAAAAAGGACCATTAGGTTACCTAGCGCAGGGCTATCCACCTAGCAGCCTGTGACCCACACCCAGCTTGTTGGACAGTTCTGACTGGCTCCTCAAGTGGTTTTGAAAGCTGCTTAGTGCACTCACAGCACACCCAGATCTCCCACATCAGAACCAAATTATTCACCCAGGCAGCTGCAGAATTCAAACAGCTGCAATGTGGCATTTACTGCTCTCTTCTATTAAAAAAATTATTACGAAATCAACTGCTCATTCCTGTAATGTTATCAATCATTTGCAAGAAATCTCTTTATCAGACAACTCAGCATGTGTCCATTGCACAATGACTTGTTCTGTGCATGAAAAGGCTTTACTGTCATGCCTGGAGCAAGCCAGATGTGTGCTGTTATGCAAGAGGAAAACATTTCCGTAGAGCCCCTTTGGTAGGTATACCCAGGGAAAAAATATCAGTACCTGTTTATAAAGTCCTATAGGAAAATAAACATGGGTTATGCTTCTGACAGAGAGCTGTTCTGTTAATCCTCCTTATTTCTTTACTATCTCCAGAGGGAAGGGAAGATATAAGAAGTTAAAGAAAGTCAAAATGATAGTGGTAGCTGCAAAATTAAATGCTTGAAAACTGTAATGTGTCGAATTGTGGATTGAAGTAAAAAATCCTTAAACCTTGCTCTTGTGACACAAAGGTGTCAGCCTGTTCCTCTGTTATCTTTCTATTTTCAAAGGAAATGCCCAGCTAGGACAGGATGGGTGTTTATATCTATTCAGTATTATCTGCTGACCTACAAGCTCCATGCCAAATCTTATCTACTGTTGACAAGCGTCATAGTTTTGTGACTCCAGAGAGATCAGCTGACTACTGAAATCAGGGAGATCACTGTCTGGTGAACACTGCAAGAGTGGGTGGTTGCATTCTAGAGTTCTTATCTAAATAATTTCTTTTATATGATTTTAAATATCTGGAAGAAGAAGCAAGTCCAAAAACTTACTATATATCAGTTTCATAAACCATAGTTATTTGGATTCTGCAGAATTTTAAGAAGCATGCCTAAGGGTATTGTATAGTGGCTTAGAGCTTAAATAACAGTAGACATTAAGTACTTTGCTATTTTTTTCTCTTTTTATCCCAGAATATAGAATCACAGATATAAATATAGAATGGGTTGTGTTGGAAGATTTGTTTAAAGATCATTTCCCAGTATAAATTCAGCAGACTTGGCTAGGTCAGTACTTGCCTAGGAAACCTCTTAAGGAAAGCCTCTGTAAAAAGTTATCTGTGTTTATTGATAAAATACATATATAGCATGTCATTTTTGTATTGCAACAAGCGTGGGTAGTGCCTTCCCAGATCTTCGTTCACGAAGCCTAGCCATGATTTGTATTGGTATGCATTGGGCATCATGAGTAGAAAGAACATACATAGACATTCTTAATAAAGATTTTGTATGTGTAGTTATTACCTCTTCACAGGTGACTCAGATTTTTCACCAAATCCAAATCTTTAACCTGATTTGCAAAATTATTTTTGTTTTGTTGTTTGTTTTTTTTTTGATAAACAACAGTGAACACAGCACATCAGTACATGAAATGTGGTGGCTTTTCTAGCTCTCTTTCATAATCCATGAAAATCTACAGAGTCTGTAAGGGATTAAAGGTAAACTGTAAGAAAAGGTTTTGACCTAGCCCATGATAAGTGCTGCAGTTCCATGTGTTAAACATGCAGAATCATTAACAGATAATTTGTGTTTACTCCTCCTTCAGGGCACATAAGCTTCCTAAAAAACTGCAGACCTATGGATCATCCTATTGCTGTGAGAAATTATGTATGACCGATAGGTGCATAAAATGTTCACTGCAGGTAAAAGTCTATTTCAGAACCTGGAGACAATCCGTGAAACATTCCACATTCAATTAAAATAACATTGAGAACAATAAAAAGTTGGAATGTGGGGCAACCTAGAAATAATTCTTGCCATTAGGCAGGGAAATATTGCTTTTCCCTTCAAGAACTTTTTTCTTTCTGGCACAGTCTTCCATCCATCAAGTGCATCTTCCATCTGCACCAGACAATGCATGCTCTGTGTCACACTGGCTGGGACTGTGCTGATTGCACCAGCAACGTAAGAACTCCCTTTGCAGACACGCAGGTGGAACGGCTACCAAAGCACATGTGCTACTGAAAGACCACCCAGCTTTTCGTTGTTCTGTCATTTAGGTTCTTAAGACCGGCCTCATGCATGATCCACACTGAAAGCCTCAAACAGTGCCTGAGCTGCTGACTGCATAATGATTTGCCTGAACAATGGGAGTCTGAAGTCCTACACTTGGCTTCAGGACAACTGAAATGCCTCACAGTCCTTTAATTATGTATTTTGTAACTTACCTAGGCATACGTCTGTGTTAAAGAATTAATAAGAGTTTTGTAATTAACTTAAAACATTTACAGGCAAGACATCATGAAGTCTTTGCAAAAAGGGGAACACAATTAAAAAGCACTTATTGTTAATTATTACTGTAGTGCAGTCATGGGATCACTTATGCATTTAGTTTTCTGGTCTGTCTCTCCTTCTGAATGCCTGTTAGCTGTGTTGAAGAGAATGTTTAGAAACTTTATTGCCATGATTTTTAAAGCACTACAGATTTTTTTCACTTCACAGTCATATTTTGTTTCCTCTTCTTGAGCTCTTACAGGAAATCTGGCAAGGATCGTGATGCAGGATCAGCACAAAAATCCCTACTTTGTTTTTCCTCTTTTTTCATTTTTTGCTGACAAAAAAAAGGTCAGAAAATTTCAGCTTGCAATTTAATGGGCTGGATAAAATGCTGATGGTCAAAGGCAGGTGTGGGAGCTGCTCAACTGTTCCATGAGATGCAGACTGGGCTCTAAGGTGGAAACTGCCACCTTCTTATATACAATCCTATGACTGTTATATGCCTGATATATAAATAATAACTAGTAAATAATACAAGGCATACATGAATAATATTTTGAACATGTCTTCCTACCAAGAGACAGCCATCAAAAATTGAAAATAGAGGTCAGCTAGAGATGAGGACTTACCAAGGTAAAATGCCAATCCTGAACTCACCTCTCCTGTAGTTCTACAAGAGCCCTTACAAATGAGCATCCATGCAAACCTCTATTGACTGGAAAGCTGTTCAGGTATGTGTGATGACTATTTCTTGACAGGGCCAGGACCTAGTCACCTTTCAAGTTCCACAAGTTGAGCTAATGCTTTTGAAATGGGATGAAGAACATCAAAAGTGGGTGTTGCTGTTATTGTCTGTGATCAGACAACATGATATGAAGCCTGTTCAGTGTGAGTCCTCAGTTAAGCCAAGAGGTCCATCCAAACACATGTGAACATAAGAAATAATGGTAATTTCATAAAAACAACCAATACTGGCTGCTTGAATTTTGCAGGACAGATTTTTCCATGTCTTTGCTATTTGCCGTGAGGTGAAGTAGTGTGGCTTGTGCCAGTGTCCTCAGACAACATGTCATCATATCTTCTCTACTCTCAATTCTCTTTCTTTCAAACACTGAATTACTTCCTCTGTGTTGCATTCTGCACCCTTTATTCTGAAATGCTGTTGCAGTTCTACTACTCTGATTTTGCCTTTTCCTTCAACCAGCCAAAAACTAGGAGACCAAAACTGTAGGGAGAACAGAAAGACTGCCAAGTGTCAAGGTATGGCTAACACGTTTGTCAGATACAATGGTCTCTGATCTTTGCTGACCCCTTATCAATGTAATACAGAAGTAGTATTTTGTATTCAAAATTTTACTTTGCCTTGTTACCTTCAACAGCTGCATCTGTGGAAAATAAAATATAGGACTATACTATCCAAAGATTGAGAACTTCTGTTATATATATTTCCTCCAAAATACAGGAAAATAATCATATGTTAGTTAATAATTATAATTTTCAGCAGAATGCAAACTCTTCATGAGAATAGGAAATACTTGGCTATCTGAAGCTAGTAATAGTTTTTCTTCTTTTTTTTCACCAGTTAGTATGAATTTATGACAGCTACATTGTATACTCCTACCTGGAGTACTATATCCAGGTTTGGAGTACTCAACACAAGAAAGACATAGACCTGTTAGAGCAGGTCCAGAGGAGGCCACAAAGATGATCAGAGGGCTAGAGCACGTCCTCTATGAAAACAGGCTGACAGAGTTGGGGTTGTTCAGCCTGGAGAAGAGAAGACTCCAGGGAGACCTCATTGCAGCCTTCCAGTACCTAAAGGATATAAAAAGAAAGGAGAGGGACTTTTTATATGGGCTAAGAGTGACAGAACAAGGGGCAATGGTTTTAAACTGAAAGATTGCAGGTTTAATTTAGGTGTTAGGAAGAAATTCTTCACTGTTAGGGTGGTAAGGCACTGGAACAGGTTGTCCAGAGAAGCTGTGGATGCACTATTCCTGGAAGTATTCAAGATCAGGTTGGACGGGGCTCTGAGCAACCTTACCTAGTGAGTTGTGTCCCTGCCCATGGCAGAGGGGTTTGATCTAGATAATCTTTAAGGTCCCTTCCAATTCAAACCCTTCTATGATTCTGTGATTATATACTCCAGTGTTAAAGCATTTAGCACTCCCAGAAGGTGTGCAGTCACCCATGTTACTACAGGCACAGCCATTGCATTCTGAGTGTGGGTTGCAGACACCAAGTACCTGTACACCAACAACAGGTTAAACACTTGACAAAGTACTGTCTGCTGAAGACACAACTTATAAGCCGGTATAGTTTTGTTAATAGAAATCAAATCTAGGCAGGGGCCGAATGCCAGTTGTTATTGCTGACTAATAATGGCCCAGACAACAACAGCAAAGTTATTACTGTAAGATAGCTGCTGTAAGTCCTCCTGACACACCAAATCTGTTTTCTGATCTAAATCAGGGAAAAGAAAAAATCTGACTCATCCAGACTTCAGTCAGTCAGTCTGTTCAGGGTTTAATTGATGCAAGCATGTGACATGTATCAGCACAGCACTCCCTCTGCTTTTATATTTAATAAACAGTTTAGTTCTTCCAACAGTCCTCAGAAGGTCAGTATTGCTTTATAATATTTGTATAGCTACCACTTCAGGTATTTATGTGTGGAGTTGTTTATAGTACTCAGAGCTCCCTTTCTGTGAAAAAGGTTTTAATTCATGGTGGGAATAGATGGCTCTCAGTCTCACCTTCCTGTATGCTACAGCAGCAAAGTATATTTTCATAAGTGAAAACCATCACTTGGACTGATCTACTTTTTTATTTCCTCTGCAAATTGTTTCAGCAGTTCACATACAATTGGCTACTTAGAGGGCTGAAATGGCAGCTGCTTTTGAATTTCCAGAATGGACAGAACAGTAAAAAGTGGTTGATTTAGTCAGTTAGTTCTTCATTACTGGTGGCACATTCACATTTTCTTGCCCTAGGAAGGGACAATAATATTTTCCATCACATTCAGCATTCCAGGACTATACTATTTGAAAAGAAGTATCATCAGCAATCAAAGCTGAAGCCACAAGTGTTTTAGTTTATCAGACTTAACTCCATGTAAGACAATCGCCATCTTGCACTCAGCTATCTGAATCTGGCCCTAAACACTCCTAACATCTCTTACAGACCATAATGTTTGCAACTACTCCTGTATTTTTCAGGAAGATAGAGCTACAAAAAAGAAATTTAACCAAGAATACACAATCCATTTTTTAATCACAGTTCAACAGTTCTCGAAAAATAACTGTTTTGTATACAAATCCCTCTTATTCATTAGCTGGACCCAGTTTTCACTTCAGTTTTAATATATTTCACAACAGATAAACAAAGAACAGATTTGAACTTCCTGTAATGTTCACTGTATATTGTCCCCAAATCCCACATACTGGGCTGTCTTAGCTTCCATTCTGTGGCTAAAGTTCAGCGCAGTGAACTACGCCTAGATGACCTGTTATAAATCATTAATAAGAACTTGCTGGTACAGACATTTCTGGTGAAAAGCATTTAAATTTAGTCACCTAGAATGAACTATGTGGATTTAGCTGATGAATCATTTTCCTCCACATCTCCTAAGGAGAGTTATTTTATGTATTGCTGATGATACTTCTGAAGTTTTGATTACTATTACACACTCTTGAAGACTTGACCTGTTAATGTAAAGAGAACTGTCTGAATGGAGAATAATCAAGAGTTTTGTTTAACTTTCTCTGTATTCATTGGTCCAGAGCTGTAATCACTTTATACATTTACTCATTCATTTGTACTGGAGACCCTGACACTGCCTGCTGAATTGCTGGTGCAACTGCATCATTCCTTACTGATTGATGATTATTTTGTGGGATATGAGATCCATATGGGAGGTCTGTACAGATATCCTGCTTTGGGCACTGCATGAGTACATCAGCTTCTTTTTGGTTTACTATCCCAAACACCAAGAGCCTCAGCAGAGTCACACCAAACAAAAGGAATTTTCAGTTTTCTTCTATAGATCACAGGACTGCCAAGGCACGGATGGAGATACAAAAATACAGGTGTGGTACAGCTGTGATCTTCTTAACCACCTCTTGGGCACCATTAGGAAATTCATGCTTCCTTCAGATGATAAGAGGACCACTGGTTTTAGGCCCACTGAGGTGACATGGAGAATTTGTGGCTTGACAGAATTATTGCAGGATAAATGCAGAAAGTAAACACAGCCAGTAGGGAACTGAGAATACGTATTCAGCAACCAGGGTCCGTTTGCATTTGTAATGATTATGACTGAGGACACATAAAAAAAATATTTCCCTTCCTAATTACAGTGTGCTACAGATAAGTCCAAGTAGAGAAAGATATTTACTTAATATAATGGAATTTCCAAGCAGAAAACCCAAATATTTTTCTACTAGATCAGGGCTCCTTTAAGTCTTATTTTGTTTATAAGTAGACAACTGCATGTAATAGCTATTCCTTTGTTCACTGAAACAGTCTTTAGGCCTATATCAGAGGATGTCAGCTTTTGTTTCTTCCTTCGAATTCTGAGAAGTGTGCATTTAGTTATCTTATGCTGCTCTGGCTCTCAGATGCGAGGAGCATAGATTTACTTTATTTTAATATATCTTCTCACCCTTCACTTAAGTGACCCTTTTTTTTACAGCATTTATGCAAGAGTGTAAGGCCTCATAAACAAATGAAAATTTCTTTACATAAGCATTAAGTAACTCTAACAGCCTGCTGTTGTTGCGATATTTTCCACTCTAAAGTATGAGTAACTACACTGAGTTGACACAGTTGTCTGAGAGGACATGAGAAGAACTAGTAGAGACTTACGATCTGCAAGTGGACTTTGAATTCCCTGTTTGTGACACCTTTCAGTCACAAGAGAAAAACAGACTCTGAAGTCCTAAGGCCTCAGGACGAAATTCATGCTGGATCTATGTTCTTCCCCTGTCCTCTCATTTTTTGCACACGTTACAAATCACTACAGCAGATTTTAACAGAATGTAATTTCTGACAGCCACAATTCCTTATCCATTTGAGTTGTGGTATTGTGTTGGGTTTTTTTGGGTTTCTGGGTTTTTTTTAAGAAATGTGTACATTACTAAACAAGATAACAGAATTAGCAAATTATATTTCTGTGCTCTGATACTTCAAAAAGTTTGAAACGTGTCAAAAAAGGGAGAACTGATGTTCAGTAAGAAGGCAAGGGGGCTTTTATTTCTACCAGGACTATTATTCTCCTCCCCAAATGAAAGTGAGTAGGAACAGGATGATAATTATAAAAATTATTGCTTAAAACTGAGGGCTTGTCCAAATTAGAGTTCATAACTCCCTCCTGCTGTGAGATTGGAACAAACTCAACAACTAAGGAAATACTTGCAGTGGAAAGCAAAATAAGGATCAAAGACAATTGTTTCTTTAGAAGCTATGGACAAAGGGCTACAGAAACCTATCAACAGAAGGGGGATTAATATAAGAAATTATATGGTCAGATTCTTAGACTATTAATAGCTTTATCTTCCATTCCTAAAAAAAATGTGGAAGTGGATTTTTTTTTTCTACTGAGAAACAGTAATGCTTCAAACTGAACTTTAAACATATTTAATGTTTATACATTTCTAAACCAAATTATCTAGATCTATCTTAATCCACACCCATGATTATAATGTTCCCTGCCCCTTGCTTCAAGTCAGATTATTGAGGCAGTACAACGATCTAAGGTAAGGTGAGTGTTATAAAGCAAAATGCTTATAGCTTATCGCTAGGAATTTAGTTGAAGTCACCTTAAAATTATGAAGGTTATAATAAATATAATGTAATATAACACTAAGTGATACTACCTATAGTATTTATTGTCACAGTGTTAATTGCTAACAACAGTTGCTTCTCATCATTGGTAAGGCAGGGTCTGCAGGGGTCTCTGCATACTCTAAGGGAGGAAAGAATAAGTTTTCAGTACTGACCACTCTACATTTCCATCCTTAGTGTGCTTTCCACAACAATGTAGCTGTTTTATACATTAATTTCTTCAGCTCAGTTCACTCCATCTGGCCTGTTTGTTCTTCAGTACTTGTGGGCTTTATGTCTCAGCAGCACTCAGTGGTATAACATGTAGTTTATGGGTTCAGCACTTGCTAATCAAACCTTGCCCGCATCCTCTCTACAAAGCAGAAAAGAAATGGGGATGGAATATTGCTCTTCATTTGAGAGTATCTCCACCTGTGTTGCAATAATTGGCAAGAAACCAACTGTCAGTCACTACTGAGCTCACTACTGAGCTATTATTATTAGCCCTAATAAAAGATTTATTAGCCCTATTAATAGAATAAATTTTATTATTCCTATTAGTAAGCCCTGCTTAATTTCTATTTGGCTGCTTCCATGCTCATGGAGGAATTGATGGACATGGTGCATACCACATACTTGCTTCCAAACAACCTTACAGGACTTTATTAGAACTGAGAATTCAACACCCAATCCTGAAGCAGGAGGTCAGCAAATTGTCTATCATTTGGAATAGTAAAGGACATCGCAGATATGAGGGCTTGGTCCCAACCAGCAAAGAATACAAGATTTGTTTCCCTAACAATATAAGGAAGATAAACACATTCTACCTTATAAAAAAACTTCAGGCCCAGTATGATGTCTGTTTGTTTTCTGCATTGTATCTTCCAAGACTATTGAATGAAAGTTCAGATTTTCCTCATTCTTTCCACTGACATCTACAGCATAAAACCCCAAGGTCAGCAGTTCTTTTTCTCACACCCAGCCAGAAGCACAAAGCTTATCTGTGCAGAAGACAGTGTCAGGCCACAGAACTAAGCAATATCAATCTCACTGCTATGAACTCTTGAGGGCACACCCAGTTTTTAAACATTTATTTCCCCGTAAACACACATAACATTTACATTGAAGGAAATCAAACCCAAGCAAACTGCTATCGAAGTAAACCACCCCGTGCATAAGCTATTCTCTCACCAAGGCAAGGGGGTAAGGAAACAGTTTAACCTGAATGCCTGCAGATACCTCAGTGATGAGGGTGTAGCTATTGCCAGTTATATAGCTATTGCTAAAGCTTCATGGCTTTCCTGTAGCTACATTGACTTAAATGGCTGAAGTTCTGGGCTCTAACTTTCAGCAAAAGCTGATAAACTGGCAAGTTCTACAGAAGTAAGTTTGAAAGCAGAGTGATGTAATCAAGAGCAGCTGGGCAAAAGGAGCTCCGTACACACATGCCCTTAGACAGAGCACACCATTCTCTAAGGCAAATACCAGATAAAGCACATGAGAAAAAAACCTGCTAGCTCAGCGTTTTTATAAATAGGGAAGTACCTTCCCCCCTCACTGTGGTTACCACTGTGTTCAGAAAATAATGACTCTTTGGCCCATCCCCCTCCCCTGACTGTACCACTACCTCCAGCTGACTGGGGTGACCGAAAAACCACATAACATGATATTTGAAGTCATTATATTAAAAATACTTTGTCATTATGCACCATAAATGCTTTCCACTTGGAATTAGTTAATGGAGAAATATTTTGGCTCTTTTTGCTAAAGGCGTTTTCTTTGCTTGCAAGGTTGTTCAGAAAAAGCTCCCTGAACTTTGAACCGTATCTGCAAAGTGAGATAAACAAGAGCCATATAAATACCACAGCCCTTTTCCCCACACTGTTTTCTTCTGCAGCAGAGCCAGCTGGAGCTGCCAAGAAGGGGGAGGAGGGAAAGGGTAAGTGTGCTGGGTTTGCTGTGAAAGACCTTCATGACTTAAGATTTGGCAGTGTGTCTGCTTGTTTCTTTGGCTGAAAAGGCTGACTGTGGAAATTTCCATTGGAAACAAACTATAGAGTTGAAATGTGAAGAGAAGTACAATGCAGAACAGCTCTCCTGTGGTTCACAGGGTGAGACAGCTGTTGCTGGGCACTGTATGCCACTGCTGCAGGAGGCTACTGTAAAGGCATAGAAGGATCTCAAAATGTCCTAAGAGTTCTATATGTGTAGAATGTATGTAAAGGCAGGAGGTTTTCCTCATATGTGGAAAGAGTGAAAAAAGGGCTCTGTTGGTATCTATTGGACCACAGTTTAGTCTTTAAAGTACTGTACCTGAAATGCTTTTGGTAGAACTGCAGAAGAGAAACATTAGGAACAGCTGGATTTCACAAATGCAGCAGCCGGCTCTTGTTTTAAAAGATCAATTATTAAAATGTTTTAATTTTCTTAGAATATGACAAGATTGATGAAACACATGTTATTTATCAGACCTTGTTGTTTCCAAACTATTCTGTGTTCGCTATGAGACTTTGATGTAAGTGGTGAAGTTATACAATTCCACAACCTGGGACATGTTGGAGAGCAACTTTATAATTTTATGTTTTTCTCGAAAATGAGTATTTTCTGAACGTTTTAAGCCAAAATTGTGATGTTCATGGAGTAAAAGGAAAAGGTAATTACAGAATTTCTCATGTGCTTTGGTTTTCATAAACATTAAAAGGACTAAGTGTGGATAGGAGATTTTGTAAGATCTGAGGAATCCTGAAACTCAATCTTCATTTCCTGTTTTTGCAAAATTGTTTCTAGTGCCTGTCTTTTTAAGAGATTTTTCACAATGGGATCCAAATTCTCCAGAAAGACTTGAAAAAATCTTGAAATCTTTTTTTATTATTTTCTGCCAGGTTCTGTAGTACTCACTGGGTACTGAAATACAGTGTTGGTACATGTACTTTTAAGTCAGTGGAATTACCCTGGAATCTGAAGTGAACTTGTCTAGATTCTTACTACTGTAAACTGGCTGAGCACAGTTGATTTCAAAAAACAAGAAACAGGCCACTTTAAAATCACTGAAGTGGTAAAAACAGTTAAGAAGAATTTACAAAGAGGAAGAAATAACTCAGTGTGATTAGTAGTATTAAGAGAAAATCCAGTTATTCTGAAAGGTTATTTTCAGCTGTTCAGATGCAATAACAATCAGCAGCGAGAAAAAACAACAAAAAACCCCAAACAAGCAAAAACACCTGCATATTTGCTATAGTGGAACTCCACTGCAAAATCAAAGACATTGAGCAGTAAACAAAGTAGCTCAACTTTATTCGTGAAGGTTTGACTTTTTCTTTTCTGGACTGAATGGAGCCAAAATGCTCCTGTGTTTTTTTATGGGAACTTTAGGTATTGATCTCACTTTTATTTTCTCTCTTCTCAGGGAAAGCCCAGCCATGTGGGCAGGGCTGGGGCTAGTTCTGGCTCTCTGCCTCCTCCCAGGAGGAGGGACTGAAGTCCAGAACTGCCAGGAGCCCCCAGAATGGCATATTGGGGAGGAGAACCCAATGCTGAACTCCAGAGGCACAGTGACGGTGGTGGCTCTCCTCCAGGCTAGTTGATTATTGTGCCTGCTGCAGGCTTCCAGGTAAGCATAAGTGTCTTCCGAGTTTTTGTTACCCAGCTGAGGATACTATGTGTGCCCTACTACAATGCACTCAATGAACTCTGGCTGCCTCAAATGCCACCACTACAGCTGGAATATGTGACCTAGTAACCAGTTTCACTCTCAGCAGGAGGGTTCTGACTTCAAATCTTCTCCAAATTATATTTACAACCTATTAGTGTGATCCACTTGACATTAATGAAACCCAAACCACACAAAAACCCAAGAGAAACAGGTTCCTCAAGATTAAGGTTCAGTTAGGAACAGATGATTAAGACAGCAAAGACGCTGAAGCCAAGAAACATCACAATTCTCTAACATGGCTAGATCACATGAAACAGAGATCTGTGACCACTCATTTCTCACACAAGATCTGTAGGGGAAAAGACAAATCAAAACATGATTTTAATGTGCTTTTCCAGCCTGTGTTCAGAAGTCCTCTCTATATATATATCATTTGCAAATGACAACAAGCTGGGGGGGGAGTGTTGATCTGCTGGAAGGCAGGAGGGCTCTGCAGAGGGACCTGGACAAGCTGAAAAAATGGTCTGATTCTGACGGGATGAGGTTCAACAAGGCCAAGTGCCGGGTCCTGCACTTTGGCCACCACAACCCAACGCAGCGCTACAGGCTGGGGACAGAGTGGCTGGAGAGCAGCCAGGTAGAAAGGGAGCTGGGAGTTTGGATTGACAGGAAGCTGAACATGAACCAGCAGTGTGCCCAGGTGGCCAAGAAGGCCAATGGTATCCTGGCCTGGATCAGGAACAGTGTGGCCAGCAGGAGCAGGGAAGTGATTCTTGCCCTGTACTCAGCACTGGAGAGGCCACACCTGGAGTGCTGTGTCCAGCTCTGGGCCCCTCAGTTCAGGAAGGATATTGAGGTGCTGGAGCAGGTCCAGAGAAGAGCAACAAGGCTGGTGAAGGGACTTGAGCACAAGTCCTGTGAGGAGAGGCTGAGGGAGCTGGGGCTGTTCAGCCTGGAAAAGAGGAGGCTCAGAGGAGACCTCATCACTCTCTACAACTGCCTGAAAGGAGGTTGTAGCCAGGTGGGGGTTGGTCTCTTCTCCCAGGCAACCAGCTGTAGGACAAGCTCTGCCAGGGGAGGTTTAGGTTAGATATTAGAAAGAATTTCTTTACAGAGAGGGTAATCAGGCATTGGAATGGGCTGCCCAGGAAGTGGTGGATTCTCCGTCCCTGGAGGTTTTTAAGATGCGACTGGATGTGGTACTTAGTGCCATGGTCTAGTAACCACAGTGGTGTTGTATCAAGGGTTGGACTTGATGATCTTGGGGGTCCTTTCCAACCCAGCTGATTCTATTATTCTATGATATATAAAAATCCAGAAGATAAGGTAAAGACTGGCCTTTCAAAAATGAGATGAAACATTCAAAGAAGTCAACTGTGCTGTGTTTTCTTACAGGACTGGGACATTGGGGCTGTGATTTCTAGAACCCACTCTTTGCAAATAATTAGCTATCATGACAGTAACAGTAGCGAGAAAATAATTATGAGGTGACCCAAACAGGAATTGTATAAAGCCTTTATCTTGGATTCATTCAGTGATCATGAAATCAGTTTGGTGTAAGAATTAATAATACTGGTTTCAGACTTGGATTTTAGTCACAGTAAGGACATCTTAGTTTGCCCCTCTTGGCTGCATAACTTCATAGTACAATAGGCTTTGCAAGTTTACTAAGAATTGGATTTGAAAAAGTACTGGTAAATCTCTAGCTCCATCAAAGTCAAAAGTGGGCTTTGCAGTTGGCTTTCAAGGTATTTAGGTTTGATTCTCACATTTCAGAAAAATTTAAAAGAATTTTCCACATTCTAGATTATTTCCTGCAACTGAAAAATAAAAGTTTTCTAGAGCAGATCAATAGGAAGGATACAAACCAAAAGGAAGAAACCCCACATCAAGCAAGGAATCGGCTTTCTGAACTATTATCAGAGATAGACTTTTGTGATGAAAAGCCAGAGGAAAGACTAACAGCTGCCAGACAGGTTGTGCAGCATTTCTATAGCACTGATTTTGCCCCCGCTGCTGTAATAGCCCTTTTCTGGCTGTTACAGAAAATAGCTATGTCAAGATGAGTGGGAGAGCTGTCGACTTTTTACTGCAGGTTCGCTTTCTTGATATTTCGTTTTTCTGCTGTATTTATGGTGTGCGTTCTTTAACCAACTGTATGATCAAAACCTCAGCATTCGAATAAAGGCATCAAATAAACTGTGTTGGACCATGGAGACTATGAAAGAGCTGACATAAAAGTAACACTGAATTCAGTCTGAAAACAGATGTCTGATTTACTGCATTCTACTTACAAGGACAGGACTCATGGCATATGAGCTGTTGCAAAGTCTGGTTTAGTGACAGTATAGTTGATAGTCATGGAAAATGGCGAGAATGTTTTAATAGTGTTAGACTGTTGCCATTAAAACTGGGATAAAATAACTTCCACTGTAATAAAAGCAAGATGGAGCATATTCACTTTTGTGGCAAATCTTATGATTCTCTAATGATTTATGGTCTTGCTTCTCTACATTCCCACTAGATTGGAGGACCTGCGAGTAAAGTTAGAGAATGAAGGACTGGTCAACATCTCGTATGTGGTTGTCAACCATCAGGGAGCTCAGTCCCGGAGGAAATTTCACCTACTGAAAGGAAGTGTTTCAGACTATATTACTGTCTACCAGCAAGAAGAACAACAGGATGATGTCTGGACTACCTTAAATGGAAACAAGGATGACTTTCTCATCTATGACAGGTGTGTGTTTACAGAGAAACACAGGAAAATATTTGTATATATTTAGAGTAATGCTTTGTAAATCTGTATTATTTCATTTATGTGCAAATAACAAAGACATCGTTATCAACTTCTTAGCTGAAGTTTACTGGAAAAAAAAAGTCTGCTTTTGCATAAGTAATTTTGGAATAAATAATTTTTTCTTTATAATTACTGTATATTTAGATTAATGTAACTGAGTGTAGAATTTGATAACTTTTTTCTTGTTTTACACTATTTTTATTTTCAGACAACTTCATTACACCCATGCATGTCAAAGTAGAATCAAAGAGGAAAGCTATCCAAGTTCTAGTGGAAACGTTTTGACCAGAGTTGTTGAAAATGTAGACATATGGAAAAATTAGTCTTCCGTTGAAACTTAAAACTTCATCAGAAAATAACTTTTTGATACAGGATTCTGGCACTTGTATATTTTGGCAGAGCCAGTAGTAACTGCAACTGAAATCTATCCAAGTTATGTTACTGTAATGAGCATTCCAAGTGGGTTTACCTGTTGACGGACATGCACTGCAGACATGTAAGGAGCTAAGGCTAGAGGCCCACACATAGGTGGGTATTAAATAAGAGGCCCTTGTGTACAGGTTCTGTATTTAGTCAGCTCCTTCAAACTGACCAGTAGCGTAGTCAAGTGCATATCAGAACACTCAAGTAGAGACTTGGAGCGAATAGGCAGCATAAAAATCCCCTTATGTACAGTAAACCTGTAATGGAGATGCACCGCAATACACTTTCCAATCAAAATACATGTGAGGTTGCTTAAAAACTTGTTGTAAGGATGCAAAAACTGCTGTGCAAGCAGCCCTATTCATTAGCCAGATAACCTGTAATGAGTGTACCTTTGCTAGTCTAAGGGCTCCTAACACAGAAGCTTCTGCCAGTACAGCTAGAAATCTCTCTTTACGCTGCTGGCTGATGCAGTTGAGCAGGCAACCATTGTAAACTCCTTGAACAGGAACACTGTCCATGGGACTATACAGTTTGGGTGGATTGATGCGAATAAAGTGAGACGTGATGAGAAGAGAGATTTAATTTCAGGTACATGTAACCACAAAGTTCCTTCTCTCCTTAGATGTGGCCGTCTGGTGTATCATCTGGGACTGCCCTATTCCTTCCTGCATTTCCAATATGTAGAAGAAGCTGTTAAGATTGCATACTGTGGAAACAAGTGTGGAAACTGCTCTTACACGGTATTTTCTTGTCTCATCTGTGTATACTAGGACAGGAAACTGGATCTGACTAGTACTTAAAAAAAATTATTTCAGTGTGATTAATCCACAAAAACATGATTTAGAATTTACACATTTCATGTGTCTTGACAGAGAGGTTTTAAATATTTTTCCAAATTAATTAGATCTAATTTATAATAGACTGATTATCAGAATACTTGCCTGTGATAGAAATAATTGTCAGAAACCTAAATGTAATCTTGGAGGCTAATTCTGTTTGTGGATTTATATACAGCTAGTGAGCAATTAGCTACTCTAGTTTTGGGGGATGGGTAAGGACATAAACGGATGGTATTTTTTTTAAACCTGGGAATCAAATCCAAGCTGGTTTGAGGTAATATTCATTTTAGTTTGCATTTAAACATAGTAATTTTAAAAAGTGATAATACAAGATGACAAATTATTGTTACCGCTATAAAAGAAGGGTAGCTTTGTTTTATGTATAATTAAAGATCAGAACTACTCTAAAAATTATCAAGAAATGTACATACATAGTCATGAAAGTTCACTAAGAATAATAATTTTTGATCCCATAATGCAGTTTTCCATCTAAATGTAGGCCACAGGCAGGTCAGATGTGGGATCTAGGAAAAAAATACTTCTTGTTAGCAATTACTGGAACTATAATTGCTAAAAGCTTGTATTAAAAGCCCTGGTGGTGTTTCAATGAAAGGTTATTTTTTATACATTCATACATTCTTCAACAAGGTGGCACAAATAATTTAAAACTGGATTTCAGGTTCTGCAAAAATGTTAAGATAATCAATATTTTACAACTAGTTAAATACTCTGCCTTGTATTTAATGTAAGCCTCTGTTTTTCAGGAACCTGACATTGATGATGTATGTGAAAACATCACCAGAAAAGCTGATAAGCTAGAAGAGAGAGAACCCAAACCAACCAGTCAACACCCACATCACCACAACCTGCACAGACATGGGCACCACCACCGCCACCACCACCGCCACGGCAGTCATCGTCCCAAAAATGAGAATGGCCAAACTTCCTCTGAAACTGAGAGGCATCATCCTCACAGCAGCTGGCATCACAGAGTGTTTGGCCATCACAGACATGATCACTTAGGTAGTCAGGAACAGGTAGACACTGCTCCTCCAGGAGAAAGCGTGAAAATTACACAAGAGAAAAAGCTATGAAAAAAAGGGAAAAACAGGTGTAAGAACCAGTTGACTTGAAATTGGCAGACAGCATCAGACTTGACTTCTAGTAGCTGATGCTGTCATTGTCGACACCTTCTGTTTGAAGAGTTAGGAAATTCTGTCACTTGACAGTGTCACGGAGCACTTCCAAATTCTTGCAGGTGACACAGCGAGCTGGCAGCAGAGGACATCACTGAGTCCTGACAGTGACGTCTGCTCTCTGCTGCCTGACAGTCACCAGCAGCAGGAGAAAGTGAAACCAGTGACACCTGACAGTGACAGGAAAACGCGAGAAACTGAGCCTGAAAAACAAACTAAGCACCTTCAAAATGCAAGGGAATCCTGCTAACTAAATTCATATGGTTGCGAGAGTGGAAAAATGAACAGATTAGGTGTTTTTATTGCCTCAGATTAAAAATTACACTGACAGGTGTGTGGAGTTAAAATATTGCAAAGAAGTAGACTTTTAGAGAAGTCTTCTTAGAATTACAGAATACCTGACAAATTCCATCACTGAGAAGCATCATAATTTAATGGAATTTAATTGACCCCTAGTTTGTTTTTCGGGTGCACTGGGAAGGTGTCTGCATTCTTGATTAATCTGTCTTTCTTGCTTTTCTTCTAACATTCTGCTTGCATTTTTGAGGACAGGAGCATAAACTATGACCTAGGGGCTCCTGTCTGATGTTTTGCAATAAAGAACAGAAGATAACCAAGACAGATAGTTTAATCACTTTTTATTCAAAAGTTCAGTTAGTTTTTTTCCTAACCTGGGGATACAAACTATGTACACAAAAAACTTACTCCTAAGCAATGTGACAAAATAACTTTTTGTTGAAAATGTAATATACAAACAGTAACTGAATTATTTTAAAGTAACAGATTTATATGCTTAACTTTTTTGGCTTAGATACAATAAAAGGGTCCATTAATACATAATCCTACTAAATCAGTAAGATCATGCCTAAAGAGAGAAGCAGTGTTAACAGCTCTTCATGCAGAATCAGTGTCAGAATCAATAAGAGGGAGGGATAAAATGAGTTTAATCTTAGTATAATGTTTATCTTTGTTTATAACTGTGCTGAATTTGATAAATCTGTATCAATTAGTAAGATAACATACCACTGAAACTTGTATAATTTCTCTGTCTGTAGCTTAGCATTTCTAATGTTGGATTAACTGAATGGAAGTAAAACCAGTTGTTTGAAGGATTTCTGGATGAAGAAAATATTTATGAAAGGAAAACTGCTATGAAAGCATACACCATAATTAATGATGGTTTGATAGGGAAATTATTACTCCTACAAAACCTGAGTCTTTTTATTGTGAATGCTGATTAGCAAGAGTGTAGCCCTGCATATACACAGAGTGCATGCCTTTGGAATATTTGACAAGAGTGTTTTCAATAAAAAAATACTATCTTCACATATTGTTTTGACTTTGAGATACACAGTTTGAAATACACTATCTGTATTTTGCATTGTATGCACTACTGAAATACTTCATGTCATTTACTCAAAATCGCTTCCGTTTTAAGTGCAAGTCTGGGCCTTTATGAAGACGTTGTTCTAAGTCTCTTATGGTGTTTCGGAGAAATTCAATTTCCTTGTTTTTCTCCTCCTGGAGATGCTGCAGCTTCTGTAAAAATGCAAGAAAGGCTTCATTGTTAAACATCACACAGAATTATATAACAATACAATTTGCTATTGCAAATGAGAGATTTTCTAATTAGAATATTTTTCCTCATTAGTTTGTATCACAAAATGACCAAGATTACTTCCTCAGAATCCTATTTTTGTGACATCCCAAAATCTCAAGCCTACAAAAAAAATAATGCCCATACACAGTTTATATCAGTGTCATTTATGTCATCTATCTTAAGTTTCCAGGTTAGTCATTCTGGTGGTTAGAAAACCACCTCACATGTGGTCTTTTGTTGTTGAACCCCAAAGGTATCAATATGCAAAAAGACATGACAGCTGGACTTGGTGATCTTAAAAGTCTGTCCTACGTTAAATTATTCTATGACTCCATGAATTCAGTTGTCTAGGTGTGGGAGGGATATGTGGGAGAGAACACACAGACACAGACAAAACCCAGGGAAGTCCTGTTTCAAACAGGCTGTAACATGGACTATTAAACACATACCCTTCGATAGATACTTTGTGGCAAGACAGAAGCATCTGAAAATGACTTGGTGGTTTTATCCTGAGCTCTTGCTAATTTAGCATTGAACTGAAAGAATCAGGCAAAGATAAAACAATAAGAACCATCAGGAAAAAAAGGTAGAGTAAATAATTCAAATATAGTTTTCACTTTTTTTTTAGTTGCATTTTTTACCTGAGACTAGTAATAACAGGTTTATCTACTAATTAATCCTAGGCAAATGTAGCTATGTAGGTTTATTTAAAAGAAAGAACGCCATTACAAGTTATGTTTCTTTTTTAAAAAAGCCTTAAAATATTTCAAAAGGTATGTAGTACAAATATGATCAAAAAGACGTAGATGTAAAAAACATTACTGAAAAAAAAAAATAAATTGAAGGCTCCTGAGCCACATGTCTACAGGAGGGGAAAATGCAGAGGATGCTAAAGACCTCTGAAACCGTCATCCTTCCCTCATGTTCCAAGAGTAACTCAGCATGAACACTTCCACACTTTATTTCTTTTTTTGATATGTGAAAGATTTGAAGTATTTCCTTAATTATTTCTGTAACGAGAGTGGTTTAAAACCTGAGCAATTAAATACATGTTGAATACTTTGACTTAAATCTCTGCAGGATTCTAATTTTTAATTGGAATTTTATTACGAAAGTAAATGGTAATACATATTCCCATCATTTAGAAATTTAAAACAAGAAATTTAAGCAGAAAATGCTGTTTAATTTTTTTTATGCCTCAAAAGCCTAGAAAAGTTTCAAAGTAGTTTAATTTAAAACAAGAACAGAGCAAACTTCAGTCTCCCTATACAGTAGGTAGAACTTGATTCCTGAGCAGAAGTGAGTCAGATTCCATTGAGGAAGGGAGCTTATGCCACTGATCTTTGTAAAGACAATAATTTTTTAAGTTTTCTAGATTCCATCATATTATGTTGTTAAGTACTAATTAATGTTTTTCACTAGAGTCTCTTCGAAGTTTACCCAATGCCCAATTCATCTTTAAGTCAGCCTTGTAATCCATACCTCTATCTGCAGTTTAATTATTTCATTTTGCTTCTCTTCATTTTGAATTTTCAGCTGTCTCGTTAGCTCTAGTATTTCCAGTTCTTTTTTCTCTCTCTCTTCTCTATACTCCATTTCTTTTACTTCAACTACCAACAAAGTAACACCAGATATTATGATTATCGAAGATTCTTTGATGGAAAAATAACATAATTTCCTAAATATTAAAACTTTCTTGAATATCAGGTGAGCGTTTCATTGGAAAACATCTTCATTCAAGTAAAAACCATATCAAACTGATTGAAAACCACTCTGTCCCATCCCAGTAAGATGGTGTCTCTTTAAAAAAATCATCATATTTTACAAAAACTTTTCTAGTTGTTTTCAGCTATGTGGATGACCAAAAATCCTACTCTTCAAGGTTATGCCTCTAATGGAAAAAATTAATATTGAAATAAGCTTTTTCTCATTGCAATATTATTTATTTGTTAAAATAATGTCCTACTCTCCTGAACACAGATAGAACACTCTAACAGCAGTCTAGCTTACAGTTCAAAGCAAGTTTCCAGTCTACACTTTACCCAGGATTTCAGTCCTTCAGATTTTTAGGTCCAAGTTCCCAGCATTTGTTCTAACTGTTTGGGAATTTCTGCTCATCCTGTGTTGCTGTACTATTGCCTTATTGTCACTGTCTACTCTTTAGCAAAGATAAAATTCAGATAAACGCCGTCCACTTCTAGTGTTCATATGTTTCCCCTAAAAAGTGGAACTTTTAGAGGAAATGTAGCTCCTACAGGTTATACATGTTTTACCCCATCCAATAGCATTCAGTCTTCAGAGAACTTACATTTTTTCCTTATATCGCAATTCAACTGTGTTATTTCTAATTTATGGTCGTCCTCTTTGTTTTTAATTTCTGTCATGAGTTTCTCAATCTGATCTTTATATTCCTGTGAACGTAAAATGTTTTATAAAAACTCTGCAGATTCTGCAAAGCACAACAATTAGGCAAAAATTATATGCTCTATAATATATGCTCTACAATTCAGTACTTGTTTGATCCTCAGTCTCGTAAATTCAACATGCCAAATTACTTCTTACACAGTCTGACTGAAGTCCACAGATGAAAAATGTAGCAGATTTCGTTGTGTTGCAGCTGTTAGCTAACATAAAATTAGAAATTGTACTTCTTAAGAGAACAGGTAAATGGAGAGTTAATATTCCTTTCCCCACTCCGGGATCTGACACAGTGCAGTTAGTTCAGGCGGTACAGTTTTACTTTTGTGGATCTTTGACTCTAAGATTTCATTAAAAAGTTGTATTTTAAGTATGAATTTTGTTAGTATTGCTTATACCAAGGATTTCACAACTTCATACTGGCAGCAGTAGAAATACCAGCAGTAGCGATGCTGGTGGCACTGATATTCAGAGTCTGAGCACGCAAATTGTATAAATATTGGTATAAATATTTAATTTTAACTCATAGTACAAACACAGGCGAAGTAAATCAGCAGTGAGATTCCTAATCCTATACAAGTAACAGATCTGCATTTTGTGCACAGAGAACTAACACAACTTATGATTAGCCCTGCTGTTTTTACCTCCTTTGCAAAAATGAGTGCCATAGATAGAAAGTAGAGAGATCATAAATGGAATTTATTATGAGACAGAGATAAGAGGTAGAGACCTATTATCTTTGTAGTATTTATTTCCAAAGAAACTAGACAAAATTCAGACCATTCTTGATTCTCTGGCAGCACAACCAAGTATCTTGAATAGAAAAACCTTATTTCCACACAAAAAATTATTTTAATACAACAGATTAGAATTTAAAGCTGAATTTAAAGCTACATAGAGTTAAAAAACCCAAATGCATCTTAGACTGAGACAGAGTTCTCAGCACCTATATGGTTTTAATCTCTCAGTTCTTTTAACACCTTCTCACATGGGTGCTGTCATGAGACCAACCCTTCTCTTTTTACACATGATAAACATTGAGAAGAGCAACAATAAAGGTGTCAACAGCAAACCTAAGAATATAAAGATATATGAACTGCTACAACAGAGATAAAATATCATTCCTCTACCTAAAGAATAAACATTTGTGACTTACCTCTTCAGAAGCCTTTAATTTATCTTCCAAGGTGTGAATGGTATCCTTCAGTCTATCATTTTCATCTACATAAATAAAAAACTAGATAACATACTAAAAAATACATTTTGACAATATCATTAGCACAAAAGCAGAATAAGGAAATTACTTTCATTTTTTGACTTGGGTGAACTTTAAGAAACTTTTTTATACGCACTATAATCATCATTTACAGAATTATATGCTCTCATTCTACATTTTTTAACAATCATAGTTTAATAATAATATTTGCCTGGTACTACTTCTTGGAAATGTCTTTAGCCTCCTGGTAAATGATGCATTCAAGAAAATCTAAATGCAAAATTCTTTGACTCAGAAAATAAAAGATTTTTATCATGGCTACAACAGTTTCAAACTGGAAGATGCAAGTCCTTAAGTACTTGTTTCCTAAAAATTAGAAAGCAGTATCTCAAAAACAGAATTTAGGAAAAATAGATGCTTTTTTAAAAATTAGTATCAGTTTGAGTATTAAAAGCAGCAATATACTTCCAGTTTTAGAGGTTTATTAATATCTATGCTAATATGCTTTGAACACATAATTGTTATAAAGTTAACTACAGCGGAACAGTAGTATAAAGATATAGCAAATATTTATGTATTTTATTTTTAAATAAAAATTAGTAATTTTCAAGTATTTATGGATAACGGCAAAACTTGAAGAACATTATACTATGGATTAATACTCTTTGGTTTAACATAGTGATAAAAACTATTCATAAATGCTTTAATAGTCTACAGACAAAAGGCTGAATGATGCTTTCTAACCTCTTGTAAAATTGCCTGTGCTATACTGAAATAAATTTAAAGCCCAAGTATTGATTAAAATAACCTCACTGAAGCAGAACTTTTTTACATGTGGATTCTAAGTAGAATAATAGCAATAGACATTTATTACTGCACAAGATTGATCTGAGATATATTTTTTTACTTTCTGGTTTTCTGGCAGTGAGTTTCTCTGTCTTGAAAAACCAGTAAATATAAACAAAAACATTAAATGCCTGCTCATTTGAAATTACAGTACAGCATATATAAGAACATATTTGCCTTTACCTTTGACATTACACTGGTTTTCAATGGTTTGTGTTAGACCACTTATCACATTCTGTAGAGTAGTGCATTCTAAAAGAAATAAAAAATGCAGATTTTTTTGAATAATTTCTTCACAAGGAAGTTTACGCTTTGTTTATAAACTCCTGTCAAATATTTGATAATAATTTTGATTAAACATTATTCTAAGTGTTCTTACTGACTGTTGAAATAACACAGATTATTATTACATTGTTACTGCTTAATTTTAGTTTTTAGTTTGATGATAGATTAACATCAATTTTATGAAGCTATACAAACAATTTCATAAAACTATTAAATTTTTGTTTCTAGCCAGAAAACAAGGATCTTATTGTTTTCTGATCAATAATAAAAGTTTTCCATATCAGTCCTCCAGCAATTTGTGTATTTAATGAAACTGTGGCTTACTTTCCTGACAGCATTTTTGCCAAGTTTTTTTTTTTAAGAAGATCAACTATATTCACTCATTGCAGTCTCTCACCCACTTTTTAGTGTATATTAACATTCATCTTATGGCTTAACATAAACTTTGAGTGATTCAGGATATGCTACTATATCCCTGTTATCTCAATTAATACAAAATAGTTACGTGCATTTATATCTATACACATGCAACCTGTTATCAGCTTGCATATTTGTGTTTCGTGATTTTATTTTTTAAGCTGTATTTTAGATAGCTGAACAGCGTGTGTACTTCCTGTAATTTACCATTTGGTTCCATTAAATACTACTTCTATCCCTTACATGTTCCTTGTAAACTTACCAGTAAAGTCGCAAAACAGTCAAAAACTGGGAAAAGTGGAGACACTAAAACTGAATTTGTTTACTCTTTAAAATTCTCTATTTCCAGAGTGCTGCTGCATTTCCTAAGTGGGTTTTAACTTCCATAACGGATAAAAGTAGGATAAATAACAGTTACACGTCTTATCAGGCTGCAGCTCCGTTGAAAACTGTGTGTCATATAATTAAAGACCACGTTACAAATAATGGAGCCAGGAAGACGAACTAAGATCTCAGCTAAGAGATTCAGTTTTCCACTCAATCTTTTTGACTGCTAGCCTGTTCTTCCATCAAGTCTGCTTTTCGTGCAGCCGAATACTTCAGCCAGATGTCTTCTCCTGTTACATGCTTCCAAAAAAAACCAGTAGAGGGAGCACGAGCAGCACAGAAACCGCCAGCTCTCACTTCGTGTATTGGATCAAAACCATTTGTGGAAAAATCCTGTTCCAAGTCGGAAGCACTAGGTTAGCATGCCCATTTGTACCAACTAGTTCTACTACAAACTTCCTCCCGTTTGAAAATGTATGGAAACAGATTCAAATGCTTGTAATTCATGCAAAAATGGAAAGACACTAGAGCAATATCTAGTCTTCAAAAGAATAAAAACTATTTGAGTGCAAGCCACTCTTCTGTTCAGTCCCAAGAATATCTGCTCACAAGAATATCTTTCTTATCTTTAAAGGACATATCTTGGCAGGCCCCACAAGTAATTACAGTTGTGACTGGAAGAAATTACTGGGAACCCACAAGTTTTGCTTGTCTACATTATAGAGAAAAAGCAAAATTTTGCTAAGTGATTGCAGCTTTGTGATCTCTGGCATATCTGTTACGGATTCTGTGTAGTTTCTTCCCTGTAAGGACTATTCCCTACGTGCATAAAGATCACACAGCCTAATGCTCATTTTCCCTGCTTAATGACTACTTTATTGCAGTTTCATCCATCTGCACTTCTAACTGATTTTTTACAGGGCAATTACATCAACCACTTTTTTCTTTAACACCTTAGAAACACTAAGTAAACAAATAGACAACTCTGAAGGTGCTAAATAGAGCCACCTTAGGTGTTTCATAGATAATAATGTGATTGCTTCCTTTTAAAAAATTACAGTAGAACATAGTTCAGAACTGTAGTGCCACAAGAGTCAATTTAGTCACCATAGTGAAGGTTTAGGAGCAGAGAACAAGGATGCCAGACTTGCATCTGCCTTCAGTGGATCTGCAATGATTTACATAAAACAAAAACTGCCATTCTGAATCTCAACTTGGTGTGGCAAAGAACATATGAAGGGAAAATAAAGTTAATTTACGACTTTTCAGAACGTGTACTTGCCAAGCTGCTTATCTTTCCCCACTTTATCTTGGGTATAAGTGTTTCACTGCCTTCTCTCTAGAGTTTTAGAAGTTTTCTTTTTTCCTTTGCTTTTCCTTCAGAATTCCCAGTCTTCTTTTACCTTAAATGGTTCTACAGAGAGACTTTTTGCACTCAAGGATATCAAGGAGCTCTCAGGTTCTCACTCGTTGGAGATTTCTTGGGATATGAAATGCTACTATTTTTCTGTTTCACATACTAACAGAGTTCTTCAAGCCAGGATAAAATTCCACCTCCTCCACCCCACTACCACTAGTAGCCACAAACCCTTCAGGATAGGTGGAACCACAGTCTTTCCTTCCACAGCACTCTTTCTTTCTGCTCCTCTGCTGTAAGAAATTTCTGTTGCCTTTGGGCCAACTCTTTAAAAGAAACTTTCAGGAACTGGCTGAATTGGTTCTGGAAAACAGTTTGGGACATAAGGCTAGGAGAAATCCTTTTTCCAAGCCACAACTGGCAATGTCACTGTATAAACGCCATTCTCACTACTACAGTCTATTAGGATAACTGTTGCCAGAGCAAGAATGAAAGTATCAATGCTGTATTTGGTCTCTTGCATCTTCTCTAGTTCTGCACAGGATCCCTCTATAACCTCATCAATATTAAAGAGGTTTTTTTTTTTAACCCACAGTGTTTTGACCTTCCAAAAGTTTTTTATGAACAATTTAACTTGAGATGTGAAACTTCTAGTACTCTGATTCTGAATACAACATATGCCATCACCCCTTTTGAAGGGTCAACATGGCAGGTGAATTTAATAAGGGTGCAAAGCACAGAATCACAGAATGTGTCAGGTTGAAAAGGACCACAGTGAGTCATCTGGTCCAACCTCTGTGCTCAAGCAAGGTCATCTCAGAGCACATGGCACAGGATTGTGTCTGGACAATTCCTGAATATCTCCACTGAGAGAGACTCCACAACCTCTCTGAGCTTAACCTAATAGAACAATCATGATAACTGTTTTAATTGCTAAATACATTCTACCCCTTTGATATCTTTATTGTATTTTACTTCCTCACCATCAAGTAACTTTCAGAATCACCTCCTGGATATCCCACATTGTTCCAAGTTTGTACTTCTCACTTGTTTTTTTTTTGATACTGCTACTAATATCTTTGCAATGTCTCTTACTCACTGATCAGAATCCTTGTCTTCCAAAAATTCTGCCTCCTGTCTATATCCATATAACTTCCATGACTACAGTATTATTGAAATTTGTTTTTTCCTGACTATCCCTCCTGCTAAAACTGGTTCATATTTCAGGCTGATTGCTCTGCTATTTTTACTTGGACTTCTGCCACTCACAATTTTTTTTCCATGGTGTGTTTCAAAAGAAGCTCCACAGGCTGTTCTCTTCAGTTGTATCAGCATAACTATCTCATAAAACAATTTCTCTCTTGTCTCATCAAAGTGAGGCACTGCTGTTTACAAAGCTCAAATCTCTCTTCTGACTTTTATCTGTTTTCAGTACATCCTACTTCCTTGTTGCAGTCAACCCAGCTGCTCTGATTTCCCAAGTTGTCTCTTTCACTTTCTCTGCTACTTTTTATTCCATAGGTTTTACAGAAAGAACAATTTCTTCTTTTTGGCCACCTCTTCCTTTCCCCTTTTACAATCTATTTTATATAAACCCACTCTTCTCTGGTTTCATCAATAATGAAGCCTCTTGTTCTGTTTCTGAGTGACTGTCCTGCACTGTCTTTTCTGCTTAATAAAGAAACAAGTGTCTCTGACTCAAACCAAAGTTCATCCAGTTCACTATTCCACTTCACAATACCCAGTACAAAATACTTCAGGAAAGAGAAAAAAAAGCTGGATAAACACTACACTTGATACATCCTCTCAACTTCCAAAACACAGAAGTAAGGGAGACCTCAGTGAGAGATACTGTCTTCATGTTTGTCAAATTTTTTTAAGTTTTTTTCCATTATTTTTTTCTAATCTTATTGGACTATTCTATAATTCCTTTATCCACAGGTTTTTGTGGAATTGATTTAACTTCATTTTGTAATGTATGGAAAAGTTCCTCCTGCTGTAGGCTTTAAATCAATCAAGTTTTATTTCCATCTAGTTTTCTTATTACATTGGACAATGAATATTCATCCTGTAGTCACTTTCTCTGTGCCATTCACAATGTTGCAGCTATGAGTCGTATCAGCTCTATTCTTTCTCTTCAGGCTAAAAAGTTTCCAGTCAACTTAAGTCTTCCTTCAGCTGTTCCAAAGTTGTGAACGAACCTTCTAGGTTCTTGGCTGCGCACAAGGCCGTCTTAAAAAAAGTATAGCTGGTGACCTTGCTGGAAGTTGATTCAGAAATGGCTGCCCCTCCTTCCCTTGGGAGCTGCTTTTAAGCTGAGGCTTTTGCCCTGGGCCTATGGTGCAGCTGTGTTGCAGCCACATGCTAGACTCTGGCCATGATCTAGGGAGTGACTTTCTGGCTTGATATCAGACCTGCCTCATCACTGGAGACCTGGTGGTGATCCCTAGGCCATATCTGGCCTTTTTTTACCATTTGTGAGCTCCATTCTGACTCAGCCTCCTGAGTCACTCCCATCACTACATACTTGTTTGGTAATGTGCACTTTTGTCTGACCATGGCAGTCCTTGCTGGGCCAGCCCTGCATGGGTACAGTGGATGTTTGGTTAAGAGCCTACATCCATGGTCCTTGTTACATGATTGGTTCCTGATTCCCTGAGTCCTCCTCCCTCACAACAGAAAACCTTACCACCTTCTCTGTTACCTCTTCTTGTTCTGGTATGTTTGTTTTCATATGTGTGGACCAGAAAGCTACATGAAAATCACAGACCTTACAGGGGCATGATGCTTGTTTCTCTTTTTCTTCCATAATCATGGTTATCACGATGTTTGCTTCTTTTAGCACTGATATTTTAAGAGAACTGTTCAGAGGACATCAAGGTCTCTTTCCTGAGAAGCTGCCACCTAAGTCCAACCACTATTTATATAAAATGCCTCCCATATGAAGTGCTACTGGTTTTCACCTCCCCTTTGTATCACCTGTCATCCCGTATCATGAGTTTTTTGGTATATCTGAATAGATTATCATGATTAGCAAACTTCACTCTCTTACTCAATAGCTTAATTTCTCAATTTCAATACTCAGTTTCTGATTATGCTAAATTATCAAAGTCCCAGTGAAGATTTAAGTGAAACCAACTGGCAATCTCATTCTGGCATGAAACTAAGTTTATTCCTATCCTGTTTCCTAAGTTTTAGCAAGTTGACGTCCCAGAGATGAAAGTCCTACAAAAAGGTGCACCTTTCAGCAACTCTACCAGCTACAAAAAAATAAACAACCACAAATCTATGCTAAGTACTAGATATTATCTCTTATTTCAAATACTCATCTGAAAACATACAGTTCTAGAATAAAACCAAAAATCTTAATTTTATAGTTTTCTCTTTAGTTCCTCCTTTATTTGGCAACATTTTAATTACACTTACAGATTTATAATTTCCACCTTTAAATGGTAAATACCATTTTATTACTTTTCATTGAACAGTTTGAATTCTTATAATATTAATGCAAACTGTTACTGTGAGAGGGATTTAATTACGTGACCTCAGATTAGTTATTGCTGCCTTTCACACAGTATCTTAGATCCTTGCTATTTTATTTTTTATTTTATATGACAGAAAATAGTGGAAATATCTCACAGAACTTCCTGAATATATGCAAAAATCATACCTTAATAAAAAAATAACTTACCTTCTTTTACTGATTCCTCCTTTGATTGGCTTAATGTTAGCAACCTGTTACATTTTTCCAGCTGATGAATCAGTAGGTTATTTGCTTCGTTAATTTCTGATATTTTCTAGAAAATTGGAAAAATACTAACATTATATTAATATGTTTTAAGTTTTAAATCTTGAGTTTTAAATTAATTTAGGAATTTCACAACACTGCAGTCACAGACCTGTATTATTTCTCACAATTCGGGAAATTCCTTTATAGAGAAGAACAATGCTAGACTTGAGAGCCTGTGCTATTGCAAGTTTACCTGCAGAACTAAGAGTGCTGACTTACATAATTAGTTATAAACTGTTTTCCTCTCAAAGTGGCTTTACAGAATTCACTTCTATGACACCAAGATATAATTGGTATTATAAGGCATAACAATAAGCTGATAATACTTAAAAGGAATTTTCACTTGAAAAGCTCTCAAAAATGCCACAAAATAATTATAGATAGCAGTTTCAACATTTTTTACCTTCCTCACTTACCTTTTCTATCTCTGAGAAGTCATCTAAAAGTTTATCAAGGTTCACCACACTGTTCTTTTTCATAGTTTCTTCATCACTGTGATTCATTTTTTTCTGAAACATATAATCTAATGATTAATATATATAAAAAAATATCTGTAGGAATTCATATATTTCTCATTCAAACTATATAAATTCTTAAGCACAATTATAAGCAGAACAAAGTACACTCCTTTTTTAAAGTTAAAACTACTTTTGCATGTGAAGCTAAACTTCAGCCAACCTAAGATCTTGCATTTCCAGGAAGTACAACGAATGTCAGAAAGCCCAAGTAAAAATTCATCAAACTGTTAGATGACATAGTTGAATTTGGAATTTTTGCTGCCACCAAAAAATTAACGTGAATACACTTTCATAGACATAATGATGCACTAGGCACATACATCGAGACCTTTTACCTGTGTAGGTGTTTTAATACTCAACTACTCAGGTTAACTTACATATTTTCTTATAAACAATGTGTGTTAAGATCCGTGACAGACATTGCAGCACATAAACCTTATTGTAGAATTAAAAAAATGGTATTTTGAAAAACACCCATATAATTCCAGATTATTATATACAATTCCTATTTTTATAAATTCTACGTAGAGAATCTTCAACATACATTTGCAAGATGGATCAGAAATACACAATATGGTTGCTTCTAAAAATATTTAAACTATCTCTGAACATCAGGCTCCATGAGACAAAAATTCCAACACCAGATAAACCATATGGTCCAAACAAAATCATCACTTCGGTGTGATAATGTGTGAATAGCCTTTTTACGAATAACAAAAAATTACAATAAGAGAGATGAAACAGAAGATAGAATGTGTTCATTATCCAGAAAGTGAATGGGTTTCCAGACAAAAATACTGGCAGCAGAGTCAGGCTGGGATAGGTAAATGCACAACACTAAACAGGAACAAAAATTACGTAACTGAATTAATTTCTCAGTCTTTCAATATTTACAAGCCTTTATGTGTATGTAACTTCCTTACCAAAGCATTAAGATACTTGTTCTGTGTGTTTCATATTCTGGTTTTTTTTCTTGTACCCACTGTTTCCTCAGTGAGACTAAAATTAGTGAGACTAAAACTAGTAAAGTTTTCTTTTTAAATCGACAGTTTTTCAGAATATAGGTAACATTAAAGAATTAATGCTTCTAAGTTAAATTAGTGGGATTTTGTTGTTTGGGTTGGGTTTTGTTGGGTTTTTTTTTATGAAGTTAGCAATCGATGAACTTCTAACTTCCTACAATGCAACGATTTGTTAAAATAGAGTTTGAAATATATATTCAGGACATTCAATTTTTTAAAACAATTACACATCTTAATATTCTATTAGCTGATAATCTAAATGTACTCTATGAATGTCAAGCCCTGATCTTTCCAATCCTTATCACGGGCAGCATCTTGCATTTGTCAGTCAGCATTTGTTTTTGTTATACTCTTAGATCTGTGTTCTACCCTCCTAATATTGACTGAGGATGGGAGTTCAGGGAGCTGCTGTTGTGTCCTGCTTTTAGTTTGTGTGTTTCCTTATTCTGTGGCATCATTTATTTTCTCAGAAGACAGGATGTGCTCAGCACTTGGCAGCATTAGGCAACAGTGCCACTGGGAACAAAACTCCTGCTGAATTGAAACAGTAAATTAAAAATAATGTATTATTAATGCTGTATTTTTCCAGCAGGAATATTCATCACTGTTATTTTTGTGCATATTACTATGCACATGTTATGTCTTCCAAAGGCATTTTTGTTTTGAACTATGATATTTATGCCATTGAGGGAAAACTAAAGATTTAAATTGTAGTTTTCACTGCCATAAAATTGACACCTTCTTTTAATCTCTCTTTAGCTTCTTGCCACCCATGCTTTTTCAGTATCCTTTTTAAATTAGTTGGTTATCCCATTTTTGAAATGTAAAGCTTCTCTTTTTTTTTTTTTTTTTTTTTCTTCGTTATGGCAGGGAAACCTATATTTTAATATATATTTTTACATATATATTTTAAAGTAGATATTATTTTTTAAATTCATACCTCAACTAAGTGTAGTTACTATTCAGTAAGAGGCGTTTCAAACATTCCCATCGTTTCCCGGATCCCCACAACCCCCCCGTGCCCTCAGAGGCACCTGAAGGAGCCCGCGCGCTCCCCCGAAGGCGGGAACACGGCCCCGCCGGCGGAGCGTACCACTGCCGGTCCTGCAGGGGGCACTAACCTCCCCCTCCCCCGGCCCCTGATGGACTCGACCGGCCCCCACCCAGCTCACTGGAACCGCCTTCCAGGTATTTGTGGAAAGGGAAAAGGCACCCCCTGAGCCTCCTCTTCTCCAGGCTGAACACCCCCAGCTCCCTCAGCCGCTCCTCACAGGACTTAGACGTGTCCTCTTTAGACAGAAACAGCTGCTAATTTACTTTATGAACCTAGGACTGGTAAATGCCTGTGGTTGGAAGGAACGACGAAAGTTCGGGGGTCCACAAAACCTCGAAGTTTTTTTAGTACGTTACACACTTGGCATGGAAATTGGTATGTTGGTGTCTGACTTACTGTATAAGCACATTAGAGTTGGTTTTGGATAAAGGGGTAAGGTGAAAAGGGAGAGAGAGTGAGAGAGACAGAGAGAGAGAGAGAAGAAAAAAGACGACATGGAAAAGAAAAGGAAAAGGGAAGGTTTGGGAAGGAAAGGGAAGGTTTAGGAAGGGGAGGGGAGGGAAGGGAAGGAAAAGGAAAAGAAGAAAGACAAGAGAAAAGAGACGAAAAGAAAAGAGACGAAAAGAAAAGAAAAGAAAAGAAAAAAAGAAAAGAAAAGAAAAGAAAAAAGAAAAGAAAAGAAAAGAAAAGAAAAGAAAAGAAAAGAAAAGAAAAGAAAAGAAAAGAAAAGAAAAGAAAAGAAAAGAGAAAAGAAAAGAAGAAAAGAAAAAAGAAAAGAAAAGAAAAGAAAAGAAAAGAGAAAAGAAAAGAAGAAAAAAAGAAAAAAAGAAAAAAGAAAAGAAGAAAAAAAGAAAAAAAGAAAAAAGAAAAAAAGAAAAAAGAAAAAAGAAAAAAAGAGAAAAGAAAATAAAAAGAAAGAAAAAGAAAAAGAAAAAAAAGAAAAGAAGAGAAAAACCTGATTCCAGTGTTGGCCCAGATGATGGGATGTCCAGGGTCCTGGGGATGCTTCCTGGCCTTGTTGGGGGTACCTTTTCACAGATAGGTTTTGCCCTCCTGGAAATAAGTTTCCCACTTTCTAACCAAATTAGTTTATCATGTGCAGTCCGATTTCAGACCTTCCTGGAAATGAGTTAGAGGCTTCATCTGTCCTATATCATCTTGTTCCCACCCTACAGTCCATGACCAGTTCTTGGTCTCTGTGCTGTGCTGTCCTGTGCTTATCTGCAGAATCCAGAACAACGAGATTTGTCCCAGAAAAGTGCTGCCCTAACTCCACACGGCCACCTTTTCCAGCCACATCTTATTCTTTCTTATGGTGTGTTATTACCAACAGTCCTTGATTATTACCAACAATTCTTGTCTGTTATTACCAACAATCCTTTGTTGGCTCCACAGCCACTCAGCTATCCATTTCTGAGACATACACATTAGCCCCTTATCTTCTGGGGTTCTACATAGTACAAATCAACTTGTTGTCAGAAATGCTAAATACACCATAGCTTTCTCAGAGGCCCTGGTTTTGGTTGTAAGAAAGAAGGAAGATGTTACACCTTGAATGCTTTTTGATGCTGTCCTCACAGGTAGAGCTGTCTGCTGTGCAATCAGAAGCTGTGGGTGCACGCAGGACCTTTCATGCTTGGAATATCCAGAGAAATAACAGCCTGTTGTCATGGTCACAAGTGCTGTTTGCAGACAGCTGCTTTATTGGAATGTCTGCTGGTTGGTTGTGTCCACTGGGACATTGACACAGACAAACTGATGAAAAGAATTTTCATGAATGGAAGATCTGCAGCTGAGATACAAGGGAGGGAAGGACACAGTACCAAGAGTGTCATGATGACAGATACTAATAGAGAAAGGGGTACTCCTGTCATCTCCCAGTGAACTCAGTACATGCTACTCATGTTTTGTAGCTCACTTTCCCTGCTTCACTTACCAGTTTTTACAAAATCAGTTTCACAATTTGAGTCGTTCTTGTAAATTGTAGCACCCCCAAAAATCTGTTCAAAAGGTTTGGTACTTAAAATAATTCCAAGTTAATAAAGTTATTTTTTAACCAAAGCAAAAGGTCACGCTCATCTTACACCTAGAAAAAGGTGCGTGGTCACTCTTGATTGCTATAAAGATAGAAAACCCCACCAAACTCTGAGTAGTGAGCATTTTAATGCACAGTAAACCACACTATATTGCCCAGACTGGTTTTTGTATTAATTATTTAGTGGTGGTGTGTATAGGTTACATTCACACAATGAAATGGAATAAAGACTGAAATCCAATTCTCATGATTAGACAAAAATGTTACCCTGTGGCTATGTGTTATATTTGCAGTAATGCTCTGCTAAATGACCCTTATGTCATTTAAATAAGTCATATTTAAGTATAAGACATACAGGTAAGCATGTCATTTGACCACTGGGAAGGTGATTACTGTGAGCAGGCTGGGGAAAAATGCATTAAAAAAAAACTTTAAGGGAAAAATATATGACAGGTTTGGACACAGAAATACATGGCACAAAGTCTGTAAGACGGGTAGAACATCTTATAATACGTTTAGTAGTCAGCAAATATTCTTTTGTTTTAGCTTTTAAAATATTGAGGCTTAAATAGTAGGCAGTTTAGTACTGCAAACTTCCAAGATATGAGATTTTTTCTATAGTTCATTTACAGTTCATTCTAATTTTTTTTGGTCCTTTTATAGGGTAGCAACTTCTCTGACAAGATAGTTCAAGAGTCTAGTGGTCACTGAAAAAATGTCTGATATCCACTCTGTATTAGACAAATAGGGAGGTTTTTTCTGTGGAAAGCAGCAGGTAGTTTGTGGTGCTGTAAGAACACAGTGCAATCGACAGAGAGTTTCTAACACACATGCAAAACACAGATGCCATTTATTGCCCTTGTGAGCATCCCTGTACCAGAAACTTCTGTGCTGAAGATTCTATTCTGACGTGACATTGTTTCTATTCTGGTTCTCACAAACAGCATCATCTGCATACATTTAAAATCTCCTGCTCAGGCATAGGCTTGAGCAGTTATTTACTGGTCTTCATGTTATTTTGATGGTCTTTAATACCCTTCTTTGCAACCCCAGCCATATCAGATCTATGTGTCACATTCAGTTACAGAGTTAAGATTTGCAAGATTCAACTTAGTTTATAAAATTATTAGTTTATTAAAAATTATTAAAATTATTAAAAATTATTAAAATTATTTTGTCTTTTTCTGAAGAGCACATGGAAGGAAGAGTATAGGTTTTAACCAGCTAGAGCACTCATCACAGTGTTTAACACACTTTAGTGTCACGCTGCAGAGTAGCTTAGTAAGATGAATAATTGTATAACTGTATAATTATTGTATAATTGTATTATCATGCATCTTGGGCATCAGCATACTGTTTACTGTGTTGTATTCCTCTTGATAAAAAGATCTGGTTTTCTGTTTTATGATATTAATGCTAAGGGATTAAGGGATTTTTCATATAAAAATAGCCGTTTCTCTTGCATTCTCCAAAGTATTTGTCCAAAGGATGAAAACATAGAAATATATACAAATACATACAAATACACATTTATTTATGTAGGGTTTTTGTGACCATGTTTTGGTAGTGACAGGGGGGCTACAGGGGCAGCTTTTCTGAGAAGCTGCTGGAAGCTTCCCCCATGTCCAACAGAGCCAATGCCAGATGGATCCAAGACAGGCCTGCCACTGGCCAAGGCTAAGCCCATCGGAGATGGTAGTAACACCTCAGTGACAACACATTTTAGAAAGAAAAAGAGTTGTTGCCCAGATGTAAATGCACTCAGAGAAGAGAGGAATGGGAATATGTGACAGGAACAACTATGCAAACACGAAGGTTGGTGAAGAAGGAGATGAAGGAGGAGCTCCAGGTGCCAAAGCAGAGATTCCCCTGCAGCCTGTGGTGCATACGTGGTGAGGCAGCTGTGCCCCTGCAGCCCATGGGGAGCCATGGGGGTGCAGAGATCCACCTGCAGCCTGGGGAGGAGATCCACACCAGAGTAGGTGGATGCCCAAAGGAAGGCTGTGACCCCATCGGAAGCATGTGCTGGAGCAGATCTTGGAGGGATCTGCAGACCTATGGAGAGAGGAGCCCACACTGGAGCAGGTTTGCTGGTAAGACTTATGACCCTGTGGGGGACCCACATTGGAGCAGCCTGTGCCTGAAGGACTGCATCCCGTGGAAAGGGACCCACTCTGGAGCAGTTCATGAAGAACTTTAGCCCATGGGAAGGACTGACACTGGAGAAGTTTGTGGAGGACTGTCTCCCATGGAAGGGACCCCAGGCCGGAGAAGGGGAAGGACTCCTCTCCCTGAGCAGTGTCAGGAACATTGTGTGATGAACTGACTGTAACCCCCACTCCCTGTCTCCCTGCTGCTGCAGGGAGGAGGTAGAGCCCAGGAAGGAGGGGGGGGTGGGTGAAAGGTGTTTTTAAGATTTATTTTACTTCTCGTTATCATGCTCTGATTTTGTTAGTAATAAATTCAATTAATGTCCCCAAGTTGAGTCTGTTTTGTCCGTGACAGTATTCAGGGAGTGATCTCTCCCTGTCTTTATCTCAGCTCATGAGATAAACTCTCCGCTGTCCAGTTGCAGAGAGGAGTGAAAGAGTGGCTTTGTGGGAGTCAACACATCAATTATTAAGTAGGGTAATATACTAGAATACATTTAACTAGCTAAATATATAAATAAATATATATGTGTATGGACAAATATACCTGTTAAAACAATATCTGTAGCCATCAAAATAACCTCAGTGAAAAGGGTTGTTTACATGTTTGTTACCTAAATATCAGGGTGGGAGTTTTTAAGGAAAAATAGTTCATTTATTTTCAGCATGTGTTTGAGCTGTTATTTTCTTCAGGAACAGAACAGAAACGTTCTTTCACAAAGTATTTTTTCCTCTGTTCTTTTATCTTTTTCTTTGTCAAGGGATGACCTAATCTTTGTTTTATATCTTCTGTAATTGAAAAAAAATAATATCAAAATACAAGTTTCATTATTTGTAACAAGAGAGTGGTAAGCAGTAGACTTCTAATGTTGTTTATATAAATCCCATGCTATTGTAATCTTAACAGGAGTGTTCTGTGATACAGGATGAACTAAAAAAAAAGAAAAAAAAAGGAAAAGTAAACACTAGTTAAGTCAGATGTTTATCATTCAGTGAATCTATAAAACCCCCGATTTCATAATCTCCAGAAGGAGTGGTTAGAGTCAGATCTAAAAATCTCACAATCTTCTGTGTAAGCTGTACCACAAGCTCACCTTAAAATGGCTTTGGTTTGCCTTGTGAGATAACTTCCTAAATTACTACAGATGGAAAATCACTGTATCTTGCTGTCTACAAGTCTTTGTAGGGAGACAGGAACACAAAAATAGCCCGTGTTCATCTGCAGCATAACTTTTAATAAAATATTAGCCATATAGCATTGAAGGTAGCATGTTCCAGCACTTTGTTTCATAGACAGACTGCTACGTGCTGTTTCCAAGAGGAAAAAAGCCCCTCATATGTCATGAGAGTCTTAGACCTTGACAGTCATTTAGCTTGTCAGAAGAATATTTTTGTTTTAAAAGTCTCTACTGTCACCCAAGTAGGAGTGAAAACATTAATTTGTAGAACAGCTTGCTGCTCTTTTCACAGAGGCTCATGTCATAGATCATGGAATCATAAAATGGCCTGCATTGGCCCTTAAAGATCATCATGTTCCAACTCCCTCGCCATAAGCAGGAACACCTTCCACTAGACCACTGCTCAGAGCTCCATCCAGCCTGGCATTAAACACTTCCAGGAATGGGGCATCCACAACTTCTCTGGGCGACCTGTTCCAGTGCCTCACCACCTTCACAGTAAGTTTTTCTTACTGTCTAATTTAACCTTTCTCTCTTTCAGTTTGAAGCTGTTTCCCCTTGTGCTGTCACTACATGCGCTTGTAAATTGTCTCTCTTTTTTGTAGGCTCCCTTCAGGTACTGGAAGGCTGCAATTAGGTCACCCTGAAGCCTTCTCTTCTCCAGGCTGAACAAACCTAATTCTCTCAGCCTTTCCTCATAGGAGAGGTCCTCCATCCCTCTAATCAACTTGGTGGCTGTCTTCTGGACTTGCTGCAACAGGTCAGTGTACTCTGACCTGCTGGCCACGCTGCTTTTGGTGCAGCCCAGGATACATTTGGCTTTCTGTGCCGTAAGTGGACATTGCCAGTTCGTGTCCAGCCTCTCATCCACCAGCACCCCCAAGTCCTTCTCTCTAGGACTGCTCTCGATCTGCTCATTCCCCAGCCTTTGTTGATACCAGGGTTTGGAACCCAGGTGCAGCACCTTGCACTTGGTCTTATTAAACCTCATGGGATTCCCATGGGCCCTCTTCTCCAGCTTGTCCAGGTCCCTCTGGATGGCATCCTGTCCTTCAGATGTGTCAACAGTACCACTCAGCTTGGTGTCATCTGCAAACATGCTGAGGGTGCAATCAATCCCTTCATCTATGTCATTAATGAAGATACTAAATAACGCTGGCCCCAGTATGGACCCCTGAGGGACACCACTTGTCACTGATTTCCCTTGGGACTCTGAGCCGTTGACCACTACCCTCTGGCTGACCTTGTTTACATTTTCTTAAGAATGTACATATCTATGGCAAAACAGAAATCAAATACCTAGACTAAATAATTTAACTATATTAATATAAAAGTTTAATCTATGCTACAGGAAAGAAAGTGTCTATCTAACTGCACAAAGTCATATTCAGATATTCCTGTGGCCTGAGTTCTTCAGTAGTCAAGTATCCTTCATCAGAGTGTATCAATGTCATCTCCTTGTAGTCACTTTCAGACTGAACATAATTATGCAAAAATGGATTGTTGAAAAGCTTTAAGTCACTAGTATAATTTTCTTCTCAAAAGACTTTCACCTTGCAAATTACTATTTATTATTTATACTGCAGCCCTGTCAGCATTCCAATAATGCCAAAACTCTGTCCTGCAAACCATGGTGCAAGCCATGGTAAAATCCTACAAAAAACACCAGTCTTTGCTTGAAAGCACTTAGCAGATAGATATTCTATCTAGTTTAAATAGGATTTGACAAAGATGACTGATGAAGCTCAGAGATGAAGAGCAGCAAAAAAAGAAGAATGAAGTCAAGAGAGGTAATTGTGTTGCTTCTGGCTTCCTAAGTAACCTAGTTTGTATTTGCTTTCCTATCTACCTCAGATTTATCTTTCTGTGAACATACTGGTGGGTCAAACTGTTATAATTTCAATTTTAAGCACAATTATAACAATTATATTCTTATAATTTATTTGTAATTCTGGATCTCTTGTACTTTTTAAGTAATGTTCAACTTCTGACCAATTTGTGCTTGTACTCCTGAAAAAATCAGGTTGGTAGTGAGTGTTCGAACCATGCAAATGTCTTCATATGTGTCAAATTGGCAAGGAGCATATTATCTTAAATACATGTATTAAATACATGTTTTGTTAGGGACTGTTTTCCAGAAATTATCAAATCTTGTCTTATTCATCGTATATCCAAAACAGTCCATTTGGACAGTATTTTCTTTATTTTCTTACTTTTCCCTCCATTGACTATTAGTCCTTTTCCTATGGAAGTTAAACAATTGAGGTTAGTCGTGTGAGAAAGGAATGCTTGTGCCTAAAGCATCATTTACTGCACTATGGAATCAGGAATATGTAAGACACATATGCTTCTATTTTCTTGCATTTCTGTTTATGACAGTGCTCATCTATCAGTGCATTTTGCTTCTAAATACTCATTTAATACACTCCTGAACAAACTAAATTCAAAAGGTTGTTGTAATTGATCAACTGGCGATTGGTGGAAATCAGCTAATTAATGCTAATGACATTCAGAAGAAAGTGACATAACTTTGCCATTATTTACACTATAAAACCAAGAGAACATGCATCCCTAGGGCTTTTCACAAAACATAATTTTTGGCTAGTCTGTTCTTGTAATCTGACTATGACTACATAGTGTACGATGTGCATTTTCAAATACATTAAGTTTACAAATCTAATTACAGTTAACACAAAGTTGCACATTCTTCCAGCAGTAGTTTGGCTCAGAAAATATAATTTAAAATTTTCATGGCATTTGAAGGCACTAGTAAATCCTTCTCATTCCACCAAAAATGGACAAAGGAAGAATTCTAACACATAGCTAATAACTTAGCCTAAGGAACCCCACACAGCTAGGCCACAGGTGAAGGACAGGATGCTCATAATAATCATAACATCTCTGGTTAACAACCCTACAGTGCTCAGATGTCTGTTGAAGAAGGGTTGGACCTACTCATTTGGTAGCAGAGTGTTCGCTAGAAATCATGTTGTCTTTGGTAGATTTCCGAGCCTGTGCCTTACTCTTCCAGAGAAAGTACATTTAATTGGCCCACAGAATCAGTGCCTGAAGGAGTTTTCCATTCAGAAGGGCAAGGTTGGTATTTCCTCTGTCATTTGAGACTGTAGCACTGTACATGCTACACAGATAACTGCTGTGAAATAGATCTGAAAATTTAACTTCTTTCTTAGTATGAGGGAATTACGTGATACTGTATGGTTCTATACTTTAGTCTTTCTGGTATAATGTCATAAGGTTTCATATGCAAGGGAAATAATATATAAAATATATGTTCTGTTAAAGTTACTACTGAAAAAAAAGCTTGACAAATCAGTTTCCTGGTATGTCCAGGTCTCAGATGTCTCTTATGGAACAGTTTTCATTTTCTTTAATATCAACTCAAAAGCAGACCAAGGGCACCAGTGGAAGCATCATTTGTAGCATCTGGGATGGGAACCTACAAAAAGTTGTAAGCTCTTCAACTTCATTCTTACTCCCGCTAAGCCTTCTGCAGACTTTTATTTCTTCCAGTTTCAAGGAGAGGAGTTCACTTGTGTTCTCTCACAAATTGCCACATGGTGTAGAAGGATCCTCTGCTTTCTGAGACTAATTTCAGGAATCTCATGTATCATTAATCAGCTAATTTTCATATACTAGGATAAAGAAGTTTATGGTATGTTAAAGAAATACTACAAATACTGTAGTGATAAAAAATTAAACCTGTCAAAGAGTGTGTCAGTTTACTAGATGCATTGATTTTAATAACTGCATCTGCTTTTTATGCTAACTCCTGACAGCTGCTCTACTGTGCCTGATTTTCTAACACCACTGGTACAGTTTCTCTTCCATCTGCTTCTGAATGTTGCCTACTCTAATAGGCCTGATCAGAGAAGATGAGGAAACACTTGCTCAATACAATTATGCCAGAGTGTTTAAGTAGTGTACTAATCATGGAAATGGATTTGGACTCCGTCTTGCTTCTGTGTGGCCTGAGGGCATGGTTTCTATGGCAGTTAAAGCACTTACTGTGTATGCAATTAATAATGATTAGTCAGAGAGAAGAATTTGTACCATAAAATTACATTTAGACACAGTCAGTTCCAAAAGAGAACTATATCCACTGGTATTTCCTCAAAGTCAATTTGCTATGAAAGCTGGTTAAGTTCTTACCAATTCCACTATCTTGGTGAAATAGATATTCTGAGTTAACCTGAAAAATTGATACTGAAAAAGTAATATTCTGCAGTGTTTACTTCTTTGCCAACTATCCAAGTTTGCATTTCTTTAGTAAAAACAGCAACATGCTCCAAACATTTTCTCCTTTTTCCTCTAAAATCAGGCAGTCTGCATCACACACTCCTTTTTATTTGTCTAGTAATGAGGCCTTTGAGATAGCACATATCAGTGTAGGAAAAAAAGTTGCCTGTGGCTAAATGTCATATGGTTTTAAGTTTCTCTTTGAACCATAGCATTTTTTCCCATTCTTACAACTATGCTGATGCATACATAGCTGTATACACTAAGCTGTCAGTAACAGTAGAGTGTTCCCAACATAGGCTGCCATCGTTACCTTGAAGCATTTCTAAAAACATGGCAAGTCTATAGAGCACTCACCTCTTCTTTAATACTCCTATTATTTTTAAATGCAAAATATACCTTTGATAATGTTAATTTTCATTCAGAAAGAGTGAAGAGCTCCCACCATCTCACCTCCTGTATCATAAGTCAGGAAAAACATTTCACCCTAAGTAGTAAAGAAGAGTAATGTAAGTCTCTATGTTTGACAAAATTATCTTAATGGCAATTGGTATAAATAGTGATATTTCAGTTTCTTGTAACACTAAGCCTTGGAAACGTAGATGGTCTTTGATGGAGAAAAGAGGCTCAAATCCAAACTCTTCCAAAGCAACGTGGCTTCTTGATGAAATAAAAACTTGAGTCCTTGCTTTTGAGAACCAAAACGGTTTCTGAATACAGATTCATACAGATTAACCTCTGCCAGGTAATATATGAGTAAAGTGTCACTCTAAGAAAGGGAACAAGCGCAGACATTTTACATGCCAAAGCTTCAATGCAGTGGAAGTTACTGCGTTTACCACCAAAATATCCTTGCTTACACGGTCAGTCTGTGATGTCTGTTTCTTTTCATCTTGTCCACTTCAGGTATTGATTAACCTTAGAAAGTACAGTTTCAGTAGTCATTTCTAAAATAGTGTATTCCATCACTTTTACATTGACTCCTGTGTCTGGCATTGGGACAATATTTAGCATTATTTCTCAATGTGAAAAAGAGAGAAGTCAAAAAATTACTGGTGCAGAGGTTCTTTCTGTGAACCACAGATATATTTTCACCCACTGGAAGAAAAAAGGAAATAAGCAGGTTGCTTTGCAACAATGTACTATATGAAGCTATGAAGCTTTAACAGCTATAGACACCCAAAAGCAAAGTCTTCAGGGAGAAACTGTACCAGCAGCACACAATGGATACTGCAGAAAGAAATGGCAAGTGCTTGTAGTGGTTGACTCTCTGTTAAGGAGCATGGAGGTGCCCATCTGTTGCCCTGACAGGGAGTCATAAGAGCTGTTCTGCCTTCCAGGAGCAAAGATCAGAGATGTTGCCAAGAGGGTGCCACAACTTGTCAAGAGCAGACTACTTCTCTTTCATGTGAGCATGAATGACAATGCAAACCAGAGCCTGGGCAGAAACAAGGAAGACTATAAAACCCTGAGGGTGCAAGTGCAAAAATACTGGTGCCCAAGTTATCCTTTCTTCCATTTTTAACAAACAGGAAAGAGTGCAGCCAGAAGAAGACATAATGCAAATCAACTTCCAGTTTCATGGCTGGTGCTGTCATGAGGGTTTTGGCTGTTATGACCATGGGGGACACTTTTGGATGACTACAGTCTGTTAGGGAGGGATGGGATCCACCTGTCTAGAAGAGGCAAGGTAATCTTTGGTGGCAAGCTTGCTAGTGTGTGGAGATGTGCTTCAGACTGAAGGACCTTGGGGGTGGGATCCAAAATGGCAATGCTCCATTGCTGCATCCAACTAGGAAATAAACCAGGCCAACCAGAGCAGTGACAAATGTTCCTAAGCTGCCTCCCAGATAAGACCCAGAAGGCCAGCCACCTCAAGAGTGTATGTGAACAGAAGGCTGTGGAGCAATCTTATCAATGCATACAGATATGTTAAGGGTGGGTGTGAAGAGGATGGGGCCAGACTCTTTTCAGAGGTTCTCTTTCAGTGGTAACTTAGACCTACCTAACACAAAGGGTTTACATTCCCGGACCTGCGGATGGACCTACATTCCTGGGGATGAATTCAACTGCCAAAACAAAGGTATTTACCATCATTCAAGCTTTTAGATTAGATAGAATCTACATAAAACCTGTGCCATTCTGGACCAGGACGTGGAAGCCTGATTACTTACCTTCAATGGCACTGGATGTCTTTGTAGAGGAACAGATTCTTCTCCTTGGGAGGAAAAGGCTTACCCTTGTCTAATTGGATTCCTCCAACAGCTCTCTCACTACCTCTAGCGAGAGAAGAGAGGCAGTAATACATTACCAAGTTACACACTGGGAGATTCTCAGGATAAGGCATTTTCCATACAGACAGACTATCTGATATTTCAGAGTTCCTATACTGCTAGGTTTTAACTATCACTACAAGTAACTATGGGGGTGTCCTGGTTTGAGACCCCTAAAATCCAATTCTCGAGTCCAAGCCCCCCTCCCACATCTCAACCCAGTGTGAGATGGGTTTTCCAGACACTACACAAGACTCAATATGGGGGGACAGGGAATTATATTACAATCACTGTACAAATAAATATTACGATATATCATATACATAATCTTAACTATCTCTCCTATGATAAATCAGTATTTACAATGGATCAATCTCTTCTCCCTCCAATAAAAGTCCAGAAGGGAAAAGGAAAGATCCTTTCCACTCTCAGGGCAGCAGCCTCTCTTCTTCCATGCAGCAGCTGTAATTGGATTGTTGTAGCTGGATCTCTTCCCAATACACACAAGGTGTGGGGGGGGTCTCCTCTCCCCCTCTCAGCCCTTTGGCTCCAATCGAAGGTCTCTCTCTCTTCCGTGGACTGCAGTAACCGGGACAAAGGTTTGCCTCACCGCATCATATCACGAAGTGCAGGGGCATCTTCGTGACGGTCCGTTTCCTCAGGGGGTTTACCCCTGAGTCAGAACATCTGGGACAGCTTTCAGTTGTAAGCCTTTGCCTCAAGAGTTCTATCAGAGCTCCTGTGCTCTGTCTCAGCTATTAGCTTGGCAGCAGCAGAGGAGCGGGCCAAGGTGACCCCCTCCACATTCCGTCTGGCCGTCCCAGTCCAACTCCGGGACGTCTTGAGCTTCTTATCTCCTCTCTCCGGTGCATGCTGTATTTTAGGACTTCCATCCAGTAGGAGTCCACCACCCCTCCTCTCTAGGAGGGGTCTCCAAGGGTTTGGGGGGTCTGGTTCAGTTCTTAGGGGTCTCCAAGGGTTTGGGGGGTCTGGTTCAGTTCTTACCCCAAAACTCTGTCCGTAGAGCTTAGTTCTGCTCTGTTGCTGGTTCTCTCTCTCTCTCTCTCCTTGCAGGAGTTCTCTCTGTGTTGCTGCATGCTTGTTTCTGCTTCTCCTTATCTCCTTCTGGCTCTCTGCCACTGTTTGCCATCTACTGCTGCTCTGCTGCCGCTTTTCAGTATCTCCTGCTGCTGCTTACAGTGGAGAAACTTCCCCCAGCTCTTAGCTACAGATACCTGGCCCAGTCTAACACTGTTCCAAGTTCTTGCAGCCCCCTAGCTGGGGCTGGGAGGGGCCCAGCCCCCAACAGTGCTTCAGGCCCCTTTCTCTCTCTCTCTCCTCGTGGTCTCAGAACATGGCCACTCTCTCCAACAACAACTACAAAAACCTTCTTTTCTGGTCTGCTTGTGATATGTTTATATTTTGCAGGAGCGCTGATTGGGTCCACATCTAGTGACACCACCCCCTCAGGGGTTACCATTTTTTTAACTCCAGGGGGAAAACTTTTTCCCCTCACCACAGGGGGTTTTCAGAATATTTTATGTTTTGGGCTTAACTGTAGGTATAAATCTTGAACCAGTGCAGCTTATTTAGTTGCAATCATATACTGTTCCAGCCTCAGACAAACTGGTCTGCTAAACTGGTAACACATGTCTTTGCTAGTTCTGAGTGCAGCATGTCCTATCTCTCCATCTATAAATTTAGGTCTGTGCTTCTATTTTTAAATACATACATATCAATCGTGAAAACACTGAAACACTGATCTCATGAGGCAATACTTCTATACTAAGGGAAGTGACATTCTACTTTATTCAATGAGAAATACTTGATTTCTGCCAGTAAAATCTCTATTTTCCATTAAAAAAATTAACTATCCACAAAAAACCACATTGTGTCCAGATAGATCAAAGACAATACATTTATTAAACTTTGAGAAAACAACAAAACACTAACATAAGGAAAGTTAAATAGAAATTGAAAGACACATCTTCTGACCTGCATATCATGGCTTGTGTGACCAGTAAAGTACCAAAATGACATTCTGAGTTTGACTGAGGTATTTAACTATTTTTGGCAATAGAAACAGAGTAAGAAACTTCTTTCAAACAAACACAGAGGCATTACTTGCATTAGTGTCTACCATCTATGAAATTTTATATGAAACTAAATAATGTAGCTGTTAGAAAAATATAGCAGCAAATTAGCAGAATATCTAATGCACATTTACCATAAAGTACGTGCTAAACTTAAAAAACTCACCCAGTAGTTGGGCCCAGTCCTGTAGCACTTGGTCACAGAAAGAGCATCAGTGAGTTCAGCTGGAGACATCATAAGCAAGACCTGCATTTGCTGCACATCAAACACTTCTGAAATGAATGTCCCTATCTGCTTTCTAAGAAGAACCCTGCTGTGATGAAACCATGGCCTAGGAGGGTAACTCCTGAAACAACAAAAAGCTCCATCAGGTTCTTAACAAAGAGAGAAGCTTTCCTGACAAGTTTCAGTTTCCTCTCCCTTCCTTCTGAAAGTCTGCCTAATGCAGTCAGAGGAGATGCTGTTAGGCTGCAGAAATGAAAATCTTGTTTGAGCAATACTGCACTTAATCCCCTTGTTCCACTAAAGTATTTTAATCCTGTTTTAGCTTTAAAAATGCTGGCTAACTGCTGAAGTCCTTAATTTATTCTTTTTTAATCAAGACTTTATGTGGCACAAATTAATAAATGTAGTGATACCTTTGGCTGTAGAAAGGCTTCAGAAGTTGGTCAAACATGCAGAAACTATGCTGCTAAGTCACCAGAGCTTATTCACATATTCTCAAAAATGTTCAGTGAAAGTATAGTTGCACAGTGTTTACTACTGTGGTCAACAATATTTTGTTTATAAAAAGTATATTTTTATTAGCATTAACTAGAATCTGATGAAGAACAGAATAATTTGTCCAAATATTTTGTATATTTGAAAGTTTTATACAGAACTTTAAATTGCATGTATATTTCTATAGTAGCTACCATTAGAAAGTAATAGAATCTGTTCCTTTAAGTTTCTACAATATTTCAAAATTTCTCTACAGGTTTCTTTGGAGGTATACAATGGCTCTGTAAAAAATTTTTTCTTTTAGTTGTGAACAAAACTTTTATAAAACAGAAAACTCCTTTTTAAGACTGCAACAATTACATTCCTTAAATGGGTCATCATAATTGAACTACAGTGTGTAGTGTAGTAGAAAATATTTATGGTTTTATGACTGAAATATTAAAATATATTTTATTAATTTATATAAATCAAAATAGATGTGTTATTTAGTCAAGCTACTTCTGGTTTTCACCTATATATGATCAATTCCCAATTATTGATATAAAGATCTCTGCCAACAGCACGGTTTTTTCTAAATTCTTAGACTTTAAATCACCTGATTTTTAGCTTTATCAAAATGCACTGTATATTAAACATAGTAATTTCAATGTTTAGTATCACAAAAATCAACAACCACAAGAACAAGACAAAACAGCCTTAAGACAAATTCATAGATAATATTTACAGAACACGATAGGAATATTTTGATGTATATTTCATGTTACAACATTTCAGATAAAATTATAGGAACCACAAGAAACTTTTAGACTTCATTTTGGTTTCAGCATACAAGCCCAAACTGACTCTCTGCTGTGAAACACTGCACACACTTAGTCAAAATAAGAGCTACGGCATGATTTTGTTCAGCTGGTCTGTGCTCACGTAACCAGAGGACATGTTGAATTCCTTGTCTGGCACTGGCAGCGCAGTTGCATTGAGCACAAGGCCTTGTGGAGAGTGAACGATATGAATAGACGTGTAGTCTGGGACTGGCATCTCTGAAATTGGGGTTTCTGCTGTTGAAGCTCCAAGATTGACACCAGTAGTGGTAAGGCTCTCTGTGGTGAAGTAGGCATCTTCGTTACAGCTTTGTTCCTGAACGTGTGGCTCATCCTCTTCGTGGGAAGTCACAGCAATACACTTTTTCACATCTGCTTCACAGAAATAGGTGTTGTCGATGGTGAAGTTTTGTTCTGTGCAACCTTCACGCTGTGGTCTCCCCACCTTGGATTTCTGTCCTGGTGAAAGTACAACTCTGCCTGCTGGAGTAATATCACTCACTTGCGCATAAAAGTCAGTATTTGTCAATGAATTCTGGTTACTTATCTGGGGATGGACCGATGGACGAAGTGAGTCAGTGCTCTCTGCAAAGGGTGGCCACAGCTGGATGTTTTCAGACTGAGTATTCATATGCCGGTGTTGGGTGTCTGTGTTGGCAAAGCTTGCAAGTGACTCCTCCTCGTCTTTTCTATCAAGGCACAGGAGATCCTCTTCTTTTTCAGTAACCTTTTTGAACTGATCACTATCAGAGATGGCATCACATGTGTCGCTTGCACTGAAGTCTGTCTCTGGAATATCTGGTTCACAACAACTGGCCCGTCCAGAATCATCATCCTTTGCTCCCAAGCAACTGTGAGATTTCAGGTGATCTTCACTCAGGAGCCTGTCAGTATCTGAGACTCTGTTCTTTTCATCAGGGTCTTCTATGTCCAACTCAATAAACTCAACCCACAAGTCATCATTGTATAGCTTTGTCTTGTAGTCACCATGGCTGGCTAAGATGGAGTTCACTTCATCTAGCTTTCCCTTCTATAAAGCAAGAAAAAAAAATTGTAAGGAAAATAACAAAAATGCTTGCACTTTTTATGATATTAATTTATGTAAAGGTAACTGTAACTAATGTTATAATTGCAAAGGGCTTTAACATTATTTTATACAAACTAATTATGTGGCAGTTCACCCCATGTCAGAATTTTCTTCTACAAAATTTTTCTGCCTAGGACAACAACTGTTATCTGCTACTACTACAAATACTCCCACTGTAGATTTTAGAGCTCAGTATTACCTTCAGCAGATCTGGGTCAATCCCTTTAATCTTTGGAACTGGCACAGGAGGAAAAATAAGCATTTTTAACCTGGAAAAAAAAATTATGGCTTTTAATTGACAGTGGTCCTTTTTTTAGGAAGTTAGAAAGAAAACAGGCTTACATTGTGTTTATACTTAATTACTTCAAAACCTAAATGTTTGAAAATTCAATTTCAAATATCTCTAATGAAAAGAATTATTGCTTTTTCTCACTGCAAATTAAGAAACAAATTTTCTGCAAGCTTCCTTGTTGAAATCACATTTATGAGGGAATCCACTTTGGAGTCTTGTCTTTGATAACTGAGTGCTATATAGTAAATTCCTAGAGCTCTGTGAATAGTTTCTCTTTTTACCTACTTTTCAATGGAACCTGACACAACTATCAATACGCAGTGACTTTCCCCAAATTTTTTTTCATGAACAGAGCAGCCTTGAATAAACCCAATAAATTTGAATAGGAGAACAGAAGATAGGAATTGGTGTAAAGAGTGAATTACTTTAAAATTAATAAATAAAACAGAAAAACAACTGCAAAAATTTAGGCTAGTATTTTGCTATCTCTATGACGCATCTGTTTTCTGAACAAGAAATAAAGGCAGGGTTTTATCCTTGTAGAGAAAGGACTAGTAACTTGCTTATGCATTTGCGTGCTGTGGAAATATATATTATTCTAATCCTTCATACAGCACACTCCTTATTCTTCAAGGGGACAAAACTTCCCCCCCAAAAAAGAAACAACACCCTAATAGAAGGATGCTTTTCCATTAATAATAATCCAGCAATAACAGGTTATGTCTATTCTTTCCATTTTATCTCCCTGCTTTCTCTGCAAACAGATGAACTGTAGTTCTCAAAAGGAAAATCAGCATTCTTTTTACACTGGGTTACTTGCCAATTTTAGAAAGTGAGCTGTGGGAATGGTAGATACAAATCCACGTATTAGTTCTGCTGCATTGTTAGTGACATTGGTGAGGTCTGGAGAGGATCACAGGAGTCTTAAAAAGTGCTAGAGAGAAATTTACGCACCTTTGGCTTAACAATGGCAGCTCCAAATTCCCCAGCTGCTTTTTGTTTTTGGGCAGACCTTCAATGTTCTGCCCAACAAGCCTAATAAGAGCCAGAAATGCAGTAATTTTCCACCCAATCCCTGGAGGAGTAGTGTTATACGTGCACTGGCTGGGCTATCAGGGTACCAGTTTAAGACTTGGGCTTACCGTCAAATCCACAAATCAGCTATTCTGACAGGACTGGGCATTGCTTCTAATGAAACAGACAAAGGATTTTACCACTTGCTGCCTTGAGAAATCATTCAGGAGGGAGAAATATGCTCTGCTTCTTTCTTAGCCTAGCATAATTCAAACTTTCATCTCTCAACTCTAATGACCTAAACCTAAGGCATCTGTCCTAGAGAGCCTCGTTCAGGTCCTGTGAGATCAGAACCCAGGAAAATATGACTTGGTATCTTTTCAGAATCAGGAGAAAACCGAGTGGATATTTTGCATTATGGAAAACTTATGCAGCCTACTTCTCTGCTGAATACATTGGTATTCCACTACCACATGCTCCAGTTTGAAGAAAAGGGTGCAGACTCACGGGTTCAGAATAACATTCCACGTGAAGGGTCCTCAGTGCAGAAAAGCCTCCTTTAGCAGTCATAATTTGCATGGAAGATATTTATAACTCTGATCAGAGACACACTTCAGCCCTCAGGATTTCCTGTGACCAAGCCACTCCTTGCTCAGTGTGCTGACCTTAGTGAGTTTCTAGTCCCACATGCAAGTTGTTCTTGCCCCATTCTGACAAGTCAAACTTTTGTCATGAATTGGATCAGGAGCCTTGCTCTTAAATCTGGGATTGGGATGATATTGCAGGGAGTGGTTTCCTGAAATTAAACTCCACCAAAGCAGAGTGCCGCTGCCTAAATTATTTTTTTACATCTGCTCCAACTGCATGACATTCTTTTAATTTCAATGATTTGTCCTTTGTGCAAAACACCCAAGTGTTCACTTTCAAAGTGTATATACAAGGCACTGACAACAGGCATGTGTGCCCTGGTCTTGCCCATGGTGTTGTTTCATAGTTTAGAACAGTACTGGTATGACGTCCAAGCTGAATACTGCCAAAACCTATCCTTGAACCACATATTAGGAGATTAATACACTTTGAGACCATACTGTCATTTTTATATGTTTGATTGTTTCATTTTTATAAATGACACCATTTTATAATTTTTACAAACAACACAATTCTGTGCTTTGTTTCATTTTATTCCTGTTATTTATAGGAGCTGCAGTCTATCCACAGAGACCAAATATTCCCCTAGGACTCAAGCTCTTTGCCTTGGCTTGATGAAATAGAGATTAGTGGAATGGTCTAAGAACAAAATCAAATATACAGATATAGGTCTGTAGGAAACTTTTGAACAGCATGTGGGTAAAAAATAGTACTTACAAAATTTGAATAGACTAAAAAACTAGTACCCTTCAAAGCCTGAGTAAATCAACTATGTCAATACTGTAGAATAAAATGTTCTGCAATGCAAGAGGAAGAGGAGCATTCAACATAATCAGATTCCCACTGCAGAAGGCCCCAGTGTACATGCAGCTAATAAGAATAGACAACAATATTTAAAATAGTTCCTAGTCCCCCAAATTTGAAATAATTCAAGAACCTTTTTTGTCATGCTACAGGTACATAAAATCTGACAAATAAAAACTCTCTACCTTGGTTGTTTAGACAGCACGATTAAGATCACTGTTACAGCCAGCCCACATGCTCCGAAGGTAACAACTAAGAACCATGGAAACCCAATTTCTGAAACAAAAGAACATAAACATGTTATCAGGAATCTGCATCTCTGTCGCATCTTTAGTTTCAACCTTCTCTTCTACCACCTGAGTATCCCAAAGTGGTAAAAACTGATGGAATTTTTGGTTACTTAAATGTGAAAGTTCTATGTTCTGAAGAAATAAAAATATGCTTTTGGTCTCTCAATATTTTTCATATTCCACTGAGACTCCTGGCAAAACCAGACTGATTTTATAAACCAAACAAGATCTTAGTAAAGAGAATACTTGTAGCAAAACTAGCCATGAGGAACATTCTGCCTACTTGGAACATGCTGTCAGTAGTCCTGATGGCATATAATACACTTATTCATCCAAGCTGAGAGAACATTACTAATAGCACACTAAATCATAGGCAAACTATATTTCTCTCATAAAAACTAGAGTACGGTGGTGTTAAAAAGCATACTACTTCTCTAAAGGTTGAACATTATGTTGTGAATCTTCAGCTGAGGAAAAAAATGTCCCTTTTATTTATCTGGCATGTGGTATCAGAAAATGTAGAAATTAAGTGAGAAATGCAATTTAGTAGGAATGAAGAACAATGCTGATAAATGAAATGTTTTATCCCTTAAATACTAGCAATTCCATTATACTTGAGCTGACACTGTAGAATACAAAGCATAAAGAAGTTTATTCTGCCTTTAGTCTTAGATTTTTCTCATTTGTTCCCAATTGCAACTTTTCCATACAAACTTCACTCCTTTTTTTTTGGGCGAAGGAACACTGGACAGAAAGCTTTAGACCTGTACACATGATCATGAGTGAACTTTCAGAAAAAAAAGAAATCAAAAATTCAGGTACGAGTTTGAGTCCTGCGTTCCAAGTTTAGATTTTGACTAGATGTGCTTTCAGGCACGAATTAAAGTCTTTATGGATATGTCTGTGTTAAACAAGTCTATATTTTAATGGAGAAACAGAAAGTCCTTGTCATGTCAGTGAGACCAGCAGATGCCTAGCTGCTTCAAAAAGTAAGAATATTGCATTAGAATGTAACTACTTTAAATTTTTAATACATGGAAACCTAGAGTTTAATTGTATTCCTAAAGGTGATATACAAAACAGGTAAAAATAAATTCTCAATCAAATCAGCTCACTACTGCTGTGTGAGATGTGTGGATAAGTATCACCTTGGAGAATCTCAGCTGCAGTGACTGAAGAAAAGTGTGGTTATAGGATGGCCCTAGATTTTTACAGGATTTTAATTTTGTTCATATAAAAATCTTGACAATGTAATGCAGATGGGGTTAATAAAATGATGCCACATGTACAGAACATCAGTTTTTCCGAAAAATTAGGTAAGAAAACTAGTAATGGGAAGAGTTAAAAAGGAGAATCTAGCAAGGTTTTAAAAGATAAGAGTTATGAGTTGTTTTATTTAACATCTTTACTACCCTGGAAAATGAAGTGAAATACGTTAAAATATGTTCTGAAGACCTCATATTTTAAAGAGTTAATTCAGTAGCTCAGACCCAAGAACACTTTAGGAAAAGGCACTGTCTCATTCCTTCAATAGAAAAAATGTGGTGATCAATGACTGTTTCTTCTTCTGTCTTTAATAGCACTTTAAAACAAGTACAAGTCAGAAGCAAGAACCAGAAAACCACTCACTGTCCTTCATAGTAGCAGGATGATCAGAAAAACACAATTCTGCCAACACACTTAGCCAACAGTATAACACTTTAGAAGAAGTGACAATTCTTCTCTTTGCTACTGAAGTGCTCATTTTAAATGATGAAGTATGAGATTTAACTTTGTTTTATGCTCTGTAAAATGTGCAACAGCAGTTATGTGTGATTCTTAAAGCTATCTGTATTTTTGCTCTAGGATGAGCTGTGAATGTCTTGGTGAGTTTAATTCTGAGCTTGCACATAGAACTTGTACATTCTCAATCTCACCAAATTATTTTCATGTAGTAGGTTGAGTAATCTAGCTATTCAACCATACAATATTGATGGTAAGGAGAAAAAACACACACCCACCCACTCCGAAAAGGCAAGAATCACAGTTTTAAAAATACTTTATTTACCTTCGGAACGAACACATTCGCTGCCCAGTTGAGAAAAAGATACATAAACGATTTCACTGAACTCCCCAAATTTTTCAGAGGTTTGTTGTCTTGATCGGAGTCGTATCTCATAATCTCTTCCCATCTTCAGAGAGTACAGTGGAACCATTGTTGAGACCCTGGGTGTTAACTACAGAGACAGAGGGACGGTGATTAATTTGTTTGAGTTGTACTGGCAATTTTACATTGTTTCTTGATTTCAGAAAATTTGAAGGCATTTTTGCTACTCTAAATTGTAAGGATACCACAAGAAGAGTTCAGAGAAAATTCACACCATTTACTTTTGACCTACTGGTCATCAGGCATTGCTGTGATTCAGGGGACCAAAAGTGGAGAATCCAAGCTCTCTGTGGGAGTGAAGAAAGGCAGCTTCCCCCAGTTACATGCCATAAGTAGGTGGTGTGAACATCTCTCACTGATCTTATCAAGTTGTAAATACTTTTTACTGTTATAACACAACATTACTTATGGCAAAGAGCCAAAAATGTTGTTAAAATAACACAGGAGTTTTAAAAGTAGTGCAATCTCCACTACAGAATTAATGGTTCTAACTAGACATATTGCATGTTACAAATGTTTTTATTTGGAGAACACTGCATAGGTCTCAAAATCTTCAACTATATGTTAAATGTGATAATGGAGACTGTGTGAGAGAGCTGGCACCACATTGTTGGTCTTTGAAACTTCTATATTAACTGCACCACAGACACTGCTGAATATCAAACTATTTAGGAAATCACATTAGAAGTCTTAATAATTGAAATTTCTCTATTTATCTATTAATCCTCTAAGAATACGTATTTTAGCTTCAACAGTCCAATAAAAGTATACAAAAATAAGGAAAATGTGCTCAAAACAGAAATCCATGTGGCAGATGTTATGTTCTACTTTTATGTCAGAATCAAGGATGATACCAGCAAAAACTCAGCATGGGCTAAGACTAAAAACACCTGGAAATCGGCAGCCATTGGGAATTTGAAGGAAGCTTTAACAACATACTCTGTAGCTACATAATCTAAACTTGAGACAGTAGCTATGATCTGTGGAGTTCTCTGATCCCTGGTGCCTCCAGACTCCAGTGTTCTGAAAGCCAACCAGGCAGATTTTGAAGGAGACAGTGATCTCAGGCAGACTGCTTTTCTCTTCTAGTAGTTGAGCACAAGATCATAGAGAACCATTGCTCTATGCCCTAAAAGTTTTTAACATGTGAAGAATATCCAGCACTGGAAAGCACTGGAAAGCACTGGAAAGGAAATTCAATATATACTTATTTCATTCACTGTGGCTATGAAGCCACAAAAAACAGTTCACTGAAGTTTTACAAGTAGGTTTACATGCATCCCAAATAATGGTGTCACTTGGAAAAAGCAGTATGCAGACTAAATTAGAGCCTTTGTGAAAGAAACCTGGATGGAGCAAGATGTATAGACTGCGAAAAGTTCAGCATGAACTGAATAGATGAATAGCACTTGTCATGCATCAAGTCAAGTAAAAGCCATATGAGAGAGATATAATAAAATACAACTAATAAAAATGCATGACAGCATACAGCAAAATCATTAAAAGTATGTGACGGGGAGCTTGGAATCGGACCACTGGACTTACTGCATGCAGTTCAGTCAGGTCAGTGTACAGGGAGTGATGCTTGTGATTGACATACTGAAGAAATGCGCGACAAACGCGCTGTCACGCTGGGCTGTGTGATTGCACTGCCTCATGAATCTGGCCCTGTAAGAGGGGGTTAACACAGAGTGCAGAGCAGTCGTTCTATCATTAGCCAGCTGGAGCCCCTGGGACACCAGGAGTGCTCACTGGGATGGAGTCACCAGGGGCAGAGGCTGGCCCAGGCACAACAGGCATCACAGCAACCAAGGTAATGGCTTTCACAACTTTAACAGAAGAATGGTGAGAACTGGGAGATGGGCAGTAGTAGAAAAAGGTTCAGAGGTAACCTGGGAAGGAATAACACAGGATTGGGCACCTGAACAACACAGGGAGACATTGGCTATATATCCAATGCAGTGCAGGAAGATGAGTTTCTCATCCCTCGGAGTAGCAAACCCTGTCTCTCAGCCACAATGATGTATGGACTCAATGGTATTCAGCTCTGGAGTTAATACTCCATGCATCCCTGCCCTAAGTGCACTTGGCTGCAGTATGAAATTTTTCCAGCAAAAATTCAAAAGATAATGAGAGCTAGCAGAGTCCTCCCTGTTTCAGCCCTCTTCACTGAGCACTGAGCTATGATCACCAATTTCATCCTGTATTAGGTAGATCTGAGCCTGGGTTGGTTGGGGTTTTTTGTTTGTTTTTGTTTGTTTGTTTATAATAAGTCAAAAGATCAGGTCAATCCAAAATATAATAACAAAAGCAAAATTAGACTTTCAAGACTCCTTATCACAAATACATTTTTGGCATTCATAGACACTCCATTATGAAGTCACCATTCTTCCCTACTGATCAGCTGATGGGTGTTTTCACATCCTGTTTAAAAAACAAAACAGTCTCACAGGGTTCGCTAGTCAGGACTAGAAGACAGGGACAGGCACAAGAGGGGACAGAATTTTAGTCTAGTGAATGTAATGAGTAATAGTTCAAGGTAAGGGGGTAGAATTTTAAAAAGATACTCAGTAAGAAGCTAGTAACAATAATGGATTTTTTTCAAACTGTGAGACAGGTTGCATTTGTCTCTGTCTCATGAACACCCATTATGTGAGGGTTCAGATTTTATTGTTTTTAGGACTTATTGTTTCTGTTTTCTCAGAAAATAATTTTGGTCCTCTTATCAATATAACTTACTGTTATAACACTTCACTAATTAATGTTTTAGTCCTCTTTCAATTAATAACCTATCTATTTTCAATTGGTAAATGTATGGAAAAAATGAATGCTATACATGAAAAATCAAACAATCGTCCCAAAACATATAAAAAAATTACAAACAAGTCTCAGCAAAGGAGAGACCTAATACAATATTAAGTACTATAAATTAGTTTTTGTATTACTTATGTGTACAAAGCATTATGGTATATTTAAGCAGTCAAAGATTATCCTTTGTGTAAAAAGTTAGCAATAACTAGACATGTATAGCTAGATAATGTGTAAGTAGACATTTATCTCTTTACTGCTGCAACACTCATTACAGAAGATATTTGTAGCAAGGGATGCAAAGAGTGAAATTGGAGCACTGCTCCAATGCTGTTATTCATTGATTTGCTATTGTCCTAGGCCAGACTAGGATTTGTTCAGAAATTTGTCTTTTGTGCTCTGATAGCGCCTCAGGGAATTATGCCATGTTTGTACTCTTAAGCTGAAAGGCACAAAACCATACAACATATACATCTGAAGACAACATAATCTTTAGTAGTATGTTTGTTGAGGCTAGTATTCAGCAATTCCTTGTCTGTTTTCTGAAAGAAGAAATACTGATCTTCAAACCTTTGCTCTCCTGAAAAGAACTATTCTGAAGGCATTCTGGAATTACTGATGGCACTAGAGCAAGAACATAGCTTTATGAGGGTACTTATAAGACTGATATCTAAAGGCTTATTAAAACATCATCAAAAATGTGCATTTTTTAAGAGATAGATGTAATTACACTTGCTTTGGAAAATCTGCAGATTTTCAACTTCTTAAGGAGTATTTATTTACTGCCTAAATTTAACTCATTTCATAGGCTATATAGTAAGTACAGCTTAAACCAGTACAGAGGGAAATATAGACACGAATTAGGAAAAAAATTACAGACATTATAGGTCTGTTTGGCTGTAGACTTACTAATAAGGAGTAGACTAAAGAAAAAATGCTAACATTGAGAAAAACCACAGGTGAAGAGGGAGTCAAGGTCTTTCAGAGGCAAGCAAAACAGTTTGACTATGTTTCAATTGGTAAATTTGCCTTTTGTAGACTAAGACAAATTCATAACAGTATTATCTGCTTTCTTTCAGTTAACTCATTCATATTAAAAAGAAAGCAAAGGAAGGATTATGCTCTGAAATGATGTTATTACTGCATCAAAGAAGAGATCTCCATATGCAAATACACCACGACACACTGGTATTTAGCCCATGCATTCAGGTAAGATGGGTACAATTTCTTCCCTGTAACAGAAAAACTAACTTAAACTAAATACATGAAAAGTTAAGTGATTTTCAAAAAGAAAACTTAAAAGATTTGGAGGATAGGTACTTTATAGTTTCATAGACTATTCATATAGTCACAAATTTCCCCTTACTATCTGGTATAAAATCTGTACATCTTATCTATGTTGAATTACTTTTATTTGCTTATTGTATCAAATCTTAAATTGCAACTCAGAGCTTTGCTATCCTTTTTTTCCTCTTTTTTATTCTACTGAAATGATAATTATAAATACTGAAACTTTACAGTTACTGTAAAGACTCTGAAGAATCTGGACAGATGTGGTGATATTTTCCAATCAAAATATTCCTTGTTCCAACTACTAAAAAACCGTGCACTATTCAAATAGTTGAAGTTTCAGAAAACAATAGGAAAATATTTTATCCTTGAGAACTTGCATATTTCTATACTTGACTATTCTTGACTATTTTTATACTTTCTAATCTAACACAAGTGTTTCAGGTTTTTTATTATCCAGCATGCCAACTACCTTGACACATAAAGTTACAATATTTGCTAGAAAAATGTCAGAAAAAATACGGTCATATTGTTTGAGAATTGAGGTATAATCTAATTAGCAATTACAAACCTGTTGTTTTCTATAGTGGTACAAACGTGTCAGGGAGAGAACAAGCCTGCACTGTATTATACTATTGTATAATAAATATTTGCTTCATACCTCCTTCCATTTTGTCTCATTAACTTCTTTGTACTGCAATTCATACTCCAGAGTAATCCATCCCTTCTGAACATCTGCTGTTGGTGGTGGATCCCATCTTACCTGGATATCCGCATGGATCCCAGTCTGACTAGTATTTAGCAGAGTCCAGTTAATGTGGACAGGGGGATCAGGTAGTACTGTTTAAACAGAGTATTTGGAATAGAAGTTTTCAATGTGAAGTCACTACACACTGTTAAATGATTTCAGGACTTAAAAAACATATTAACCATGTATTTCCTGCCTAAAATCTAATGAAAGTCAATGACAAAATCCCTGCAGGTTTGGTAACAAGAAGGTACCCTGCCATTGGCAGTAGGCATGCTCTAATAAAGCAGACTAGAAATGTATTACCTATTAAAATATATTTCCAAATAGCAGATTATTAATCACTGAGACATAAACGATTCTCCATCAAAATTTAAATCTAGACTTCTGAATAGAAATAAAAACAATAATTTGAATAACACAGAAAGACATTTGATAACTAATATAGAAGTACATCGAAAACCTATGGTATCTGACAAAATTGATCTATATTTGTTCAGCTTAATAAAAGAAAGCAGTGGGTATTCTAGTCACTTGTAGGAATAAATTAATTGCATATGCATACACCACCACTCTGAACAAGCAATAACATCTGCAAAGTCCCAGACAGTCATAATTCTTATTGTCATAGACAGAAATTCTAGCTTAGAAATGCTAAACATCCTGCTTCTATAGATTAATGTTGATTCAGGAACAAAAACTGTTTTGGTTCCAGAGCTTTGCAGAATCAAGGTTTTAACACCATCCTTGCTTGACAAGGAGATGTAGCATCCATTAGAAAAGACTCAGTGTGACAGCAAAGGCAAGTTCATTTGAGCTTGTACATATTTGAGAGACCACTAGTATTCAGAAAAAGAAACCACATATTTGCTTTTATCCTTTTAGCTTTTTTCCTTTTAGCAATATTTTCTGGTGTGGATCACATTATAGACCTTACAAAATCACATCCCTTCCTATATACCATATTTTTTAGATACTAACTTTCCTGAGAGGCAAAATTTAAATACAGTTAAGAATAATGTGAAAGCTTATAGAGGTAAGATACATAATGGAAGCATACCTATTTCATCAACACTGAAACATTTTTGATCAAATACTTGATTTTTACTGGCAAGCCGAACACAATATGGTACCCAAATAGAGGTGTAGGACACGTTGAAATAACAGCTGTTTTCCCCTGATGTGATATAATCAGGGCATTCTTTCCAGTCCTCATCAATACTAGAATGACAACAAAAACGTAATATATGTGAGAGAGAGGTTACAGATCTTACACAGGACAAACTGTAGATGTTACAAGACACACTGTTAAAAGTTGTAACCTTTATAAAAGTAAGAAAAACATATTAATATTGATGGTGATTTACAACAAAACCACTCTGCAAGCAACCTGAACAACTGAGTTTAGGTACTCATGTACTGTTAGTGGCATTTCTGAGCTTTGGGTACTGCTTCCAAGAGCACTGATCACTCACACTTGGGAAAGTGCCTGAGGGTGGATGCTGCAGGAGACCTAGCACAAACCAACTCAGGACTATAGGATGTGAAAGGAGAGAAACACAGTGCTGTGAGTGAGGAAGACCTACAGAACTTCTAAAACACAAGCTTGGAACTACCAGCAAGAACCTTTTATATTTTTTTTTCTGACTTTGTTCAAAAATTCATAAATGTTCTTTGTAAATAAAAGAATTGCAGCAGGAAATATCATATCCATTTCAGCTCTTAAAAAAAGACAAAGCAAAAGTTATACAGAGTAGCATGAACTCTCAGACTGAGATAGTGTCATTTTAATACAGTCAAGCTTAAACTACTCAGTAGGTTCAAAAAAGTCTTCAGTTAAAGCGAAATGGGAACGGTTAAATTGTTAGGAATAGTCCATAAGAAAAGTAACAGACATTTATTCAGCATTTCTGAAGTCACTTTAGAAAAACAAATCTCATGGTGAACAGACCTGCTGCTGCTGGCTTTTATCTTGATACTATCTTTTCAAAAATTACTGTCTTGGTTTGTTAAAAAATGTGCACTATAAATGCTTATTCTTACTAAGAGCCATTGAAGCTGTACAGAAGGATGATTAAATCAATTAAGCCAAGTGCAGCCTTCAGTACTGGAGTAGGTGCTTAGAAACTAAAAAGGCGGATGCTACATAAAATGAGTTGGAAGCATTTCTGCCACTGGTCTTGTGCCTAGCTGATGAGACCAGACACTGTTCTGAACAAAGTGCTGCAACTCTGTCAGACTCAGGACTTGATAAAGGTGTACACAATTAGATACTATGGCTTCTGTAAGCAGAACACTAGTTTAGATGACAGAGTTAGGTCCTGAGCCTTAACTGTAGCTTGCACATTGAAGCAGAAATATTTTTACCACATCTTTTATTGCAGTATTCTAATTTCTAGGACAAACATTAAATATATGATCTGCTCAATGTACCTGGTACTGCTTTATTGTAGAGTTAATTTAATTGATTTTTAAAGTTTGTAATCTCATGGTATATGTCAGCCAAACATTTACACTTAAATAGTGAGTCTTTGCCCATTGCAGAAGGGTTGGAAAATAGGTGAACTTTAAGGTCTCTTCCAACCCAAATCATTCTATGATTTTATGATTTCTGAGAGGTCTCAGAAGAGTAATGAAGAAAGCTGGCCTTGCCATTAGGCTCAAGTTTGCTATGCAGATGTATCATCATCATCACAAAGTGTGGGTAGATCAAAAAGATTGAAACTCTGTTCATTAGAGGGAACAGAAACTCATATTCTGTGAACAAAAGGCCTGTTTTCATTATAGCCATTACTGGTAATGTCTATGTCCTTTTTCAGGATAATCATTATAACAACCTGATAATCAAAAAAGTTTAAGTGGGACATGAATGATAATTGAACGGGGCTCAATGATACATAATCCCCAGTCTTGGAGCAGCCTTTTCATCTGGACCTGCACATTCAGACTTTAATACAGCAATTGATCAATGGGAACTTTATAAAAAAATAATAAAAATTTGAAAGGAGTTATATCCAACCTCCACATTGGTGCACAGATATAAGGAGTCTCAGCAAGTTAGGTTGGTAAAGAACAAACTGAAGCTGCCAATTAAAAAATCCTTTCCCAAGCCATGTAGCGTTCAGTTTTAGATTCTGCAACCTGGACCTAAATTTAATAAGAATGTGTTCCTAATTACCTGCAAAATAACACTTGTTCCTGCAAATTGCTTAAAAATTAATAAATTCTGACACTGAACGAAATGCACTTAAAACATAGTTTTATGCTCTTAAAAACAGCATGGCTCATATCATAGCAAACAGTAACAAGCTAAGAAGCATAGCAAAATAAATGACTTCTCTCTCATTTCCTCTTTCAGTTTTTATTACCTTTTCATGTACAATAGTTGTATTGTTCTTGGAGCAGTGAGGTTATAAAAGTTTCCATCAGTCCAATAACATGAAAATGTCTCCATTTCAGGTGATCTGCAAATGCTGATTTGTGGCCACTGCAAAAGGTCTGTCAGGAAAAATGGCAGAGGACAGAAGGATACACATTAAACAAATCCATACACCAGACTAACATACTGTTAAAATGAAACTCAGCATTTTTAATGATTAATTAACTTCTCTTCCAATCCATTATGTACAATCAGGCAAGATTTAAATTCTTCTTATGTGCATATATGTAGATGACTACACCTGTAGAAAGCCAAATTTAAGATGGGTCAAGCTCTCATTTGTACAGAGTAGAAGTGTTAGTTTCACAGCCTGACACACAGCATGAGGACTTCCCAGTCCTATAGCTGTAGTTGAATAGAATAGAAAAGACTATTTCAGATGGAAGGGACCAAAATTTAAAGCCTGTTACTAAGGGCACTGTCCAAACACCTCTTAAAGACTGGCAGACTTGCGGCATCAACCACCTTTCTAGGAAGCCTGTTCCAGAGCACGACCACCGAAAGAAACACTTCCTAGCACCCAGTCCAAATCCGCCCTGGTGTAGCTTTGAACCATTCTCACGTGCCCTGTCACCAGTCCTCTCACCAGCTTTGTTTCCCTCCTCAGATCTGCACACAGTGAGGCCACACCAAGGCTGAGCACAGCGGGACCATCACCCTGTTTTTGGTTAGCTCAGTACAGATAGACTTGATATGCCCTGCATGTGCTTTAAAGAAACTGTGGTACTGAAGAGCTTGTATCAGACCAACCACAGCTTAGTATGTACCCAGCTGGAGTTTCACAATTATGTCTACTCATGACAGTGGCTACCTTGAGCTGAGCTCAGGTTTGTGGATATAATTTCGTGTGGATATAACCTTGCTCTGAGAGAGATAAGGGCAGCTCTAAGCATGCTGCCACGTGTTGTTTCTATATCCATAATTTCTGTTCTTTGTCAGAACTGAAATGACTGCTACAATAAGTCAGCCTCATCAACCCTTGTGAGAAAAATAAAAATAGAAGTTGCACGTATGACTCACTCTTTCAAAGTAAAGACTTGACTTTTTCCTGATTTTTAAGGGTGTCATGGTTTAACCCCAGCTGGAGATGAAAATACCATGGAGGTGCTTGCCCACTCGCACACCAGCTGGACTGGGGAGAGAACTGGAAGGTTAAAAGCTAGAAAACTTGTGGGTTGACATAAAGACAGTTTAATAGGGAAAGCAAAAGCCACACACAAGCAAAGAAAGAATTAATTCACTGCTTCCCATGGGCAGGCAGGTGTTCAGCCATCTTCAGGAGAACAGGGCCTCATCACCTGTACGGTTACTTGGAATGATAAACACCATCACTTCAAACATCCCCTGCTTCTTCCCTCTTCCCCTGTCCTGGGTATGTCTCCTCCCAACCTCTCATGCACCTCCAGTCTCCTCACCAGGGGGGCACTAGAAAAAGCAGAAAAGGCCTTGGTTCTGGGTGAGCCCTGCTCAGCAATAACGAAAGCCTCTCTATATTATCAACCCTGTGTTCAGTACAAAACCAAAACACAACCCCATACTAGCCATTGAGAAGAAAGTTAATTCTACCCTACCCAAAACCAGCACAAAGCACCTAATGCCTATGTTCCCTATTTGGCTTGGAAAGCTTTCAAAGGAAGACCAAAGGCACAGGCACCTCTCTTCACTGACTATCTGGGAAACAGGAGAATTTATTTAAGAAAATTTCTCCCAAAGGCACTTCAGTTGTAGATGTTAGTCAGGTGTTTATGGGTGGTGAAATGAACCATGGCCAGGGAACAACATGGATCCTGGATGCAAAATTCTTTGCAAATGTTTTGGCAATATCACAACTGTGAATATTAGAATTCCAGACTAGATATAAGAGAGAAATCTTTTATGATGAGGTTGGGGGTGGTTAAACACTGGAACAGGTTGCCAGAGAGCTCTTTAAAGTGCTCTTTAAAGCAAGGTGGTGGATGCCTCACCCTTGGAAACATCAAAGGCCGGGCTGCACTGCACCCTGAGCAACCTGGTCTAGTTGAAGATGTCCTGGCTGGTTCCAGATGGGTTGGACCAGTGGACCTTTACAGGTCCCTTCCAACCCAAACCATTCTGTGATTCTGTGATAAGACTTGATACAAAATATTTATCCTCACAGTCAGAAAAAGTATTAAGCTACAGTTATCCAAAAGCAGTATGTGCTTACTCCTACACAAGGAGGATTTTGTGGCCTTCCTGAATGTTGACTTCTTTATTCCTGGCTCAGACAGTCACAGCCGCTCCATGCCTTGGCAATTTATATTTCTTGGGCTTAATGGTTCAAATTGTGTGCTTTATATTATACACTGACAAGCATCCACATCAGGCAATAACTAATACATGAATATTATGAATTTCTGTTTTGCTTATCCCATAAAATTGTCTGATTTTACATTTTGGATACTGAACAAGGCCTGAATATATGTATGTAAGTAGATTTCACAAGCTGAGTGGCTTACACCTCTCTGGTCTTCACCTACCCCTACCACCTGACTCCCTAGGCATTTTGAATTCATCTTGTCAACCTAAAATAACTGAAGTTTCATTGGAAGGATGTAAGCAAAGTTGGGGTTTTTTTCTTCTTCTTAGCCAGCGCGTTCTATTCAACTGACCTTCAAATAAATTTCTTTTTAAAACTGAAACAAATTTTGAAATTGAGTGTTGCAGCAAATGGAAAAAACTGCACTGTTCTTTTTCAGAAAATATTAAACCAAACATTTTTACTGTTGTGCTTGATTTTTTTGGTATGGCATTCAGTATTTGACAGCTTTGGCAAAATTCCAAAATGCTTTTAAGTGGCTTTGATTTGAGCTTTTACACAGTTTTATATCATCCATCAAACAATTTTCATGTGGTAGTAGTCTTTGTTAAAAACAGCATGTGATCATAAATTTGCAAACTGTCTGAACATACATGAAATAAAACAGAATAAAAGATTCAAGAAGAGTATTATATTTATAGCTTTTTAAAAGTGTGAGTGTTCCAGCTTTCAATCTTGAACTTCCTTATTTAATTGAAAATCAAAAAATTATTTAAAAACCAACCAACCAAAAATAAATTTTCTGCCTTTACTTCAAAAACCTGAGTAAAATTGCATCAATTGCATAATACCTATAATTGAGAAGACAAGAGTCTCTCCTTTCTTCTATAAACAGATAGTGTGTAATGCAGTACATGTTGTGGCTTTTCCTGTTTCTATCCTCAGTTATGCAAATATAGTTATTTTTACTGAAACAGATTAAGAATTTGAGAAAATTATATACTGGAAAACCCTCCTAAATTAGAATATTTTTGTTGATGTATTTATAGCTGTATTTATAGGTAGGACATAAAATATTTAAAGCCTGTGCAGACCATATTCTCATCTCCAGAGGTAAATAAAGTCACACTGTCACTTCTTAACATGATGAATTGAACTTAAATTTTGAGAGGTCCAGTAGAATCTTAGATATAGGCTCTATGACGTCTTAATAATTAATTCTGTTGAATTCTGTTGAATTCACCAGCTTTATACACCCTTTTAGGCATACAAACTCTTCTATGAAAATGGATCATAGCACAGCCAGAAGTGGAATCAGTTACAATGGAGAGGAGCAATGCACACAGAACACAGATTAAGACTTGGTCTCTAACACTCTAACGTCAGAAGAACGTATCCCCAAGTCTCAGTATCTTTTCCACTTCATCATGACAGGACAATTAAGTCTTTGTGTCACAGATGTTCCTACAAGAGACGAAGAATTTTCGAGCAGGGAATATTTTTGTTTGGAGTTCAGTACTCTTGATATACTGGTGTATATATAAATACATAATAAATATGTATAATACATACAGATATATATATATATATATATTATGACCACCTGTAAGAAAAATTATCTTATTATTGTTTCCAAGTTTTGTGTCAAGTTTCCAGCCTTCAAAACCGCAGGCTTTTGTGACTGACTGAAGAAAATTTTATCATATTGACTTGTAAAAGGCTTGGCACTCATGGAGTAGATCTCATGAATTGCTTGTTTCTCACACAAGTCAATTATCAGCACCGTACTGTACCCCATGTGAGCTCCATATGAACAAACTGTACCAGAACGTGATAACTGAACACAACAGCTCAGCTGAATGCATTTAGGCATAAGGGCAGCAGGGTACTGAAAGTAAAGGCCATCAAACCGAGATTTTAAACAGACTAGAAGAGCAAAACAAGCATGGATACATACTTGCTCTTTTCCTACCCCATCCAGTACGTTCCAGTCAAATTGTCATTAATAAAACCACTCACTTCATTCAGGATAATGGCTTAGCCAAATATGTAGATCCAACAGCAAAAAACATGAAAAAAATTGGCAGAAGGCTAAGTCCCTCTCATAAAATTTGCTTTAAGCGTGGAAGAATAAAGGACTGAAGTTTATAATTGGGGTGTAACAAACCAGTTTAAAATCATCTTAGGGAAAGTCCTACTGCCACCAGACTCCTAGTACTCCTAGTGGGGACAACAGTGGAGGAGTAAACAATTTGTACAGAAATGTCACTTACTAATAAGGGACTTTGGTAGTGAAAGAGTAATGAGGATATTACCGATCCATAAAAATCAAGCTAACTAAACATAAAATGAAAAATTAGGAGGTATTTTTGCTGAACAAAAGGTGTTTCTGGTTGTGGTAATTTTAGAAGGTTTATGTAGAATTGTCAGTTATCAGAACTTACTACACCTATCAAACCTAAAGCAAACTTGAAGAAGTATAACATGTTCCAAGATGGAGATCAATGACAGATGAAACTTCATGCAAGAGCATATATCTTCCTCTCAAAACATACACATCACATTATTGCTAGAGTGCAATAGAGAAGATAGAAATAGCAACATAAAGAAGGAAATTAATTACATTTTAAATTGAAAACAGCTATGAAGATCTGGAGCGTTATTTCTGTAGCTCAAATCTGTACATTGAAAGTGAATGCTCTATCAATTCAGGTCCTGCTCCTGAATCCACCAAGCTCATCAAAGGTTGGGCAATTTAATAAGAGCAGGTTGATTTCTCTGCTATCTGGAAATTCTGATTCATTTAAATCAGGCAGCAAAATGAACCACATCTGGTGTCAGTGAATGACATTTTAAATAGCTACAGCCTTGTACTAATAAATTGTGTACATTATATACACAGTGAGAGGGATGCAGTACAGGGAGACAACAACCATCATGAAGCCACTTCATCAAGTTGCTTGCTAGTCTGACTCAGTTTTTGCAATAAGTACAACCTGGCCAGGAAGGATCAACAGTAAAGTTCTGGAACAACTTTTTGGGGAAAAGAATAAAATTTCTTTCATATCAATAATAAATAAGATTCTTTTGCATAAAATACTCCACAGAAACAAAACAAAGCTTAACAACACTAATATGCTATATCACAGTGAAAACTGAAGGGAAATGATGCATAACAGAATATTTTGCCCATGGAGTAAGTCTAAATATTGCAACAGTTCTTAATAAATGCAGATGTTTTGCAGAGGAGAGTGAAACAGGGGTAAGTTTTTACCTCTGTATTGAAGACTAGTTTAGTGACTTCTACCTCAACATATATTATGTAGGCACCTCTGCAAAACAGATAACTAATACTCAGGTTGTTCTTTCAGAAAAAAAACTTCTTCCTTCTTTTGTCAAGCGAGACTGATCCAGTTAAAAGCATAAAAGCCTGTACAAGCAGAACTTGTTCCACAGCATTGAAGTCCAGTGTTACTAAGCGTCCACAGAACAGAAATCAACATGACTCACTGACATGGTCCATAAGTATAGTACACAAAAACTGAATAAATAAAGCTCAGGACTGAGGGAAAAACAATCACGCAGCACTACTCAGTACTACTGCCAATGAGACAGTACAGGGATGAGTGAGGATGTGGCCATGTCCCATGTTCCATGGTATTTGGCATTGGCTTTCCAAATCATGCCCTCCCATATGCAGTGGTGGAATCAAGTGATTTCTGTTACAGGTAAGCCATATCTACTGGTCTGCCTTCATATATAACAAATAAAGAGAAGCAGAACCAAAGGGCACGGTATTTGTAAATGACAGGCAGTTAATGTAACAAACCCATTTCCAATTCTCTCTTAAATGCTTATATAGTTGTAACTCAAACTGAAATTACATTTTTAAGAAAGTATAAAAGCACAAAAATAATAATGTAAAATGCTTTTATTTGTTACAGCCATTGCTGTAGATGTTCAGTATTGACTAGCATTATGTGGTAGGGCGTATGAGGAAATATGGAAGTGGAAATGGAAATGAGTTGCCGTGGGCAAACAGGCTGTGCAAAAAGCAAGCACCACTAAAGGTCTTGCATGCCCTTCTCAGTGCAAACAAATTCTACAGTACTGATAAGAATTTCCAATATCCTTCTTTCTTCTGCTCATGTGCTAGCAATTTCCAGTCTGAAGCCCAGTTCAAAGTTAACAGCTGTCTAAAAGCAATGCTGTTGCTCCCCATCACGCAGCATTTTAAAGCTATCATGCAGTGGCGAGGGACTGTCCTTGCTGAGATGTGGTCTCTCCAAAACTAATGGAGATGGATGCTAGAAGCAGAACCAAAGACAAGCTTTCCAGAAAGACAAGCTAAAGTTTAATCCAGCATTCCCAAATCAGGCTCCAACACCTCCCCAGACTCTAAGAGGAAAATATTCAGAGGACCTCAGAAGTAAAACTGCCAGGTGTGAACCCAGGTTAAGAACTGCAGCTTGAGAAAACCTAATGGAAAGTCATGCTAGGGCACATCTTGATCGTCCTGCCTAAATGTTACAACTCACCTCCCTCGTTTTAACATTAGCTCCGTTCCAATAAACAAGAAGTTGTGTGGAGGGAGCACTTGGACATCACTGCAGTGAGTGCTGGCACAGGGTAAGGGTAGCCAGGTCTTGGTCTGACAAGGCGACAAGGGGGGACGAAGCTTTAAACCCCAGAGCCCAGTAGAAGTGGCTGGGGCTGTGGAGCTCACAGTGGTCAGGGCACTGTAGGGCACACCTCGCCACATTAGGTGGCAGAAAACATCTGTGCAGCAGTGTTAGGAAAGCAAACAACACAAGTGCCAGCCTGAGAACACCACAGAGAGTGTCTTAACAAAGGAAAAGGTACAGCACAGCTATTACCTGTGGTGGGAATGGACAAAAGGAGCAAAACCAGGGAGCACAAGATAAAGAAGGACAAAGGTACAGGTGGAAAAAAGGATGAGATGATATGTTTGGAAAGAAAAGGAAAAGAGGACATAAGTGGGTATGAGAGGAAGGCAGAGAAGGATAAAAAAAGACTTGAGGTAAAGGCAGAAGAAACATAATATTGACAAACCACAAATGAAATGTGGGAGCTGATACAGTCACTGTTACTCAGCTTAAGTAGTAAAAACAACAACTTCTTGGTCTGGCACATACATATCCTGATAGTATTCAGAAGAAATTGCATGTATCTGGGATCACCCAAAAGAGATATTAAGGTAAGCGACTGAAGGAGAAAGCAGGTGGCTCTAAGGACAATGTGAAATGAAACAAGCAAGCACTGACACAGCAAACCTCTGTTTAAGGACACCTGCAGAATAATGACAACATAACAGAAAGATTGAGGTCACAAATCTAACAAGTGTCAGTCATTAGGTCTGAAGTAATCAGTGCTCCATAAAAGCAGGGCCATGAGTTTGCCAGGTTTCACTCATAGACAGATGCAGCTGTGTATTGTCAGTTACCGATGACACTATGTCCCAGACTCTGTATTACATCATCAAAACAGTGCTGGTTATGTAGAAATGTGTCCTCATGTTTCTTGTTATTTATTCCCTGTCCACACCCTTGTTACATTTGGACAAAGTAACTGACAAAGATACTGGCCCTCAATCTGGCCTTGTTCTTGACATTCAGTCCTTTTAATTCACACTGCTTTTGGGAGACCAGAGTCAATATGTAAATTCTTGTACTTTCCATTGTTGAACTTTCAAGTAACTTCTGTTTTCTACAGATTTTAACCATTCTTCAAAATAATCACTGCTTGATGTATGTGCAAGAACACTTTCATACCTGACATAAAAATTCTACCTCACACCCTACAGAGATTTTCATCAATCTCCATTTGAAATTCAAAATAGTAGAATTTGGTGAGTTTTTTATTCCAGTGAAGTAAGTGAAGTAAAAATGCCAGTTCAACCCACAGAACTGAAATTTCTTTGAAGGAAACTCTAAAAAGGCAGCAGCAAGTTGTTTTTCAATCCAGAGGGAAGCTATCTCTAACAGTCACCATATAGCAATATAAAAACTAAGGAGACAAAAAAGATCCAGAGACTGTTACTAGGAGCATCATTTGTTACATTCACCTGGAGTGAAACTCCACAGGACATTACTGACCTGTCATTTGGAGAGTCTTCTGAGAGGTCCTGCTACAAGATCCATCTGACACAACAAGGCCATGTCCATTGAAAAGAAGCTGAGTCCTCAAAGCAATCCAAGGAGTTCCCATATTCAGTGACAATTATGACTGAAACTCTTGTGTGGCTCTGAATGCCTGAAGACTGAAAATCCTAGTGATTCTTCACTATTCTTCATGATGAGAACTCCCCAGTTTCATCTTTAGACTACAGAGAGACTGTGAAGTATACAGGTGCTTATATGGTATTTTCACCTGTTGCACATCTAGACCATAATATCCCAAAGAAGACTGAATTGAGTGTTTTAGAACATTCTGTCATGCAGTATTTCTTCTGTGCTTTTTAAAGTGTCTGGTTCGTTACTGTAGCTAGGATGTTTACTCACTCTGCAATTCAGAACGTTATTATTGCAATGAATCATCAACTGTGTGCAATCAACTTCAAAGAAGATCCAGTGAAATTTAAAAATCAAACCAGAGAGAAATATAAGTATTGTTTTTCTGCTTCTTTTATCCTCGCACTTAGCAATAACCCGAGTCTTTGTGGTGCTTTTGTAAGAGCATCCTTTCTAGTGGGTTTCAAGAGGAAAATGACTATGACAACAGTTCTGTCTCCTGCTTAAGTAGAGTCCTTGTAGTCTGTTATAGGCTATAAATCCCAGGAGTGGAATTTTTCTTCCCTTGCTCCGCTGTAGGAAGAACGGAGTTCGAATGGGGAAGGGGAAAGGGAGTCGATTAGCTTTACAAAAAGTCTAGCCAGCAAGGCCGCATTCCTAGCTAATGGCCCATGAGAGGCTGGAGTGAGGGGAGGGAAGGAGTTTGGGATTTCGGTAGCTGGCCTGGCTCACCGGGGGAGTTGCTGGCCGCCTTCACACAGGACAGGTGAGACTGCTGAGCTCTCTCTCTCTGGGATGGAGACGGGGGTCTGTGTGGGTGCATTTGGAGAAAAGGCCTAGAGGCCTGTCTTTCTGGCTTCTTGCCCTGGTGAAGCCGGATCACTGGTCTCGGCTGGCTTCGCACACTGCCTCGTGACTCCAGCTGGAGCCTACTGTGTTTTCATCAGAGAGCTCTGTGCCCATTGAGGGAGAGAGAGGAGGAGCCTTGAGACACCATCATCTGGGAACAACAGTGAGTTCTGTTGGGGGTGGACTGCTTTCCTTTCCCCCTTTTCCTCCACTGGGGGAAGGGTCTCCATCTTCTTTTCGGCTTCTCCCGCGATCCCAGACCACCCCCCAGACCCCCTTCCCGCGCGGTGACCGCCAGGGCCTGACAGTGCCCCCTGTAGGTCAACACAGAGAACTGCAGGCTCTGCACCTCCAGCGATCCAACAGCGCCCCTGCCAACCGTGATTAGAACTGCGCTAAAGGACAGAGAAGTATACAGACCTTTTTTTTTTTCTTTTGATTGAAGGGAACTTCTGGGTACAAGACTATTGTTTAGCTGTTTTTCTGTTCTGTTACTGTTCTTGCCAATATACATATATCTTTTAATAAAGGGTTGTTATTTCTTCTTTTCTTTCACACTTCCTCGATTAAAGCCCCCTTAATTTTTGAATTTACAACTGCTGAGAGAGAGGAGTTTGGTCTGTCTCATAACTCATCCTCTTTAACAAACATTCCAGTCTCTTCAAACTGAGACATAGTCCTACTAGGATTATCCTTTTAATAGTATTTTTAAAGCAACAATCTCCACTCTTAATGGTCAGAAATGAAGGTACTATTGTGATATATCATGTAAAAATCCTGCTAATTTACAAACTAGTTTTATTTGAAAAAAACCCACCAACAAATCACGAGTACCAAACAGTTCTGACATCCATGACCTGACACATGTGCTTTGGATCCCAGCTGGACTCCTGCACGTGAAAGGAAATATATGTGACATACTTAAAGTTACAAACAGGGAGTATCTGAAGTTCTTCTCAAAATGGGAAAGCTGCTGAGCTGGATACATTTTTACTTTCTCTGAAATTCAGGATGACGTAAATATCAAATGAGATAGAAAACATGTCAGTGATATCAGACTGATAGAATTAACACTGGGAAAACATATCCCCATTCCATTCCCCGAAATATTGGCAATTCAGCACTGGAATGAACAAAACATCAGAGAACATACAAACAGGGGACACTCATGACTCAGAAGTGAGTTGAGCTAATGGAATAATACATATTTTCCTTCAGCTTTTATTTCTGACATCTGGCTATGAGCCTGAAAGATCTTTTGATCATCTCTACAGCACTCAGTGGCCCAAATTAAGCCTTCAGACTCATCCTAATTTTACTACTGCAGAAGAGATTTGGACAAAACAGTCATATTCAAAATCACAGTGGAGAGATTTATAGAGGAAATTTTTTTTTTTGACAGACTGCCAAAAGTGATTTACATCATGTATCCTCTGCCGAACTTCTCTGATATCCATTCTGTCTTGTTTCTCATCTTCCTCCAATGTTGTATCATAAACTAGAGTTTTAAAATAACCATAGAGTTGAGAAGGAAGCTGTGATTTTTTCATTTGAAAACACAGACATTTTCTGATAGGACACAACGAAGACCAAACATTCAAGTTAACGAAAGAGCAACCTAGGTCTCTACAATTACTAATACATTAGTCTTTAGCATGCCTAAGAAGACTTCATTTCTGACAAAAGCATGGACTTCTGGAATATCATGCTATGGAGGAGCTCATTCCCTGAGTGATATTCATGCAGAAGGAATACAGTTTATCTAGATGAACAAAAGATAAATAGGCAGGGTAGACCTAATGATTCTTTAAAACAATGAAAGAAACACAGGTCAGTCGGAAAATGCACTTACATATCTATAGTAACACACTTCCTTCTCCTCTAGGAGCTTTCTAATATGCAGTAAAAGTCAGCAGGTTCTGAACATTCAACACAGAATACATGACAAGTTTTGTAACTGCCCTCATTCCAGTTATCATTAAACAATTACACATAATCATTAAACAATTACACATAATCTCCCCAGAATTACTGCTTTAGGCAGGGGGAAAACAGGAGAAGCAGAGAGGTTTGCTATGTGAGCCCTAACTGAGCTTAGAAAATCAAAAAGCAGAATGGTTGCCAAATTCAAAATGATCACTCAGAAAATCCTGGCACTAACAACTTGCTTTTTTGTGTCAGACTCACATTAAAGACACATTACCTGCCAGTCACTTAGAAAGCTCCATTTGCATTCAGTTTTCTAAATGTATTAGTCACTGATACATGTGCTATAGATTGACACTAGGCATTACTGTGAGATAAACCTTGCCTGCTTTGGAGACCCTGTAACTCTGGAAAGCCTGAAGGCAGGTACTGCAGAACTCGTCTCCCACTGCAACCATGCATCACCTCTCTTCTTGCCCAACTTTCCTTGCTCCCTTGAATTTTCTCTCAGTATACTCCTGCTATTCTGTAAGTGACAACAAACACACCATTAAAGCCAGCAGTTGTTCTGTTGCTTTTCCTCCAATGCCTCAGTAAGAGAAAATTGAGCTTATAACAGCCCACAGATCACTTGTGTACATTCAACCAGATCTTCCTGACTACAGTCTCAGCAACTGTGATGATTCCATCTACACCTCTGCACAGTAAGAGTTTGCTACCCAGACAGGTCTCAAGAATAATGTTATAATCACACCATTTCCTCATCAACAACTGCAAGCTGTAATTATACAAAATGACCAAAACTACATTTTTGGCACTTTGAGGCACCTGGGGTTAAATGATTAATTTACTCTCTCTGCAAGTGAGAAGGAAAACACAAGAGGGTTAGACTTGTCTTTAAAACAAAGGATAGAAATAACTATGAGGATGATTCATGTGAGAACATCCCTGAGTGATGATATTAAGTTTTACTTCAGGAAATTGTTCTGTTTTTGGAAAAACTCCTTTCTAGTTGGTACTTGTTTTACTATTGCATGAATCAACATCAGCAGGTGAAATGGATTTACACAAGTGTGAGAGAAAGGCAAAACTAAAATCCAGTTAGTTTTGGATATAGAGTTACTCTTTAATTTCCTACTACATTTAATAATCCTTACTACATTTTCCTACAACATTTAATGTTGGCAGCCTTGTTTCACCCACATGGTTTACCAATTTTGCTCAGAATATTTAAATTTCTAAACTTTATGATTACTAACTCATTTCCCACAGTATGTTTTTTGATTGCAATTCAAATTGGGTTCAGAATTCCCATATTCCCAAAAATATTTCCATATTTTTACTGTACAGACAGCTGCTTTTGTTACTGCAACAAGAGTGATCCTGTGAAATGTCACCCTTCTACTTAGGTACAATTCTTGATTATCCACCAAATCATACTGTCTCAGTTTATTTAAGCAAACACTACATTTTGATAGCCCTGCAGAGCCAGTGCAAGTTTGAAGGTGAGATGAATTATACATTATGGCATGTGTTTCAATAGAATTTGTCAGAGACAGCTGCAGAATCTTTACCTTGAGACTTACAGTGCTGAACCCTTTATCCAACCTTTAAATATTCCTGTATTTTCAGTCACTTCAGATGTTACGCTGAGCTACAAGCAGCCCACAATAAGTAGGTGGAAAAAGGCAGAAGAAAAAAGGAAAACAAGGCAGAAAGAAGACAAGAACCCAAAGTCATGAACTGTAAATCCTAACGACACTTATACTTCTTTTTTAAGAGAAGCAGCTTTTTTTTAAATGCATGCTACAGAAAGTAACTACTAAACAGGAGCTAAAAAATAACCTAAATTTTGTGACTCTTTCTATTCCAAAGAACTGTTTGCTTTTGCCTGACCAGGTGTTGTAGCTGCCCATTCCCACTCAAAAGGTTGTTTGACTGCCCACACAGGCAGGGAGTTGCCCTGTCCCCAGACTTCAGAGACACTGACTGCCCTTGAACACACCACAACAGGTCTGGGCAGGGGTTATGCTGTCTTGCACCACAAATAGCAGCAAAGCAGGGTGAGGGGAAGCTACCAAGCCAGCAGGGAGTGGTTGATGGGTGCCAAGTTCATCTCAAGGGTAGGAGTTTCAAAGCTGTTTCCAAGGCTGGATATTGAGACACAGCCTCATACAAATTTGACTGGTGAGGGGAGGGAGGCCAGCACTTCCCACTGCCTTATTTTGTGAAAACAAAACAAAACAAAACAAAACAAAACAAAACAAAACAAAACAAAACAAAACAAAACAAAACAAAACAAAACAAAACAAAACAAAACAAAACAAAAAATCCCCCCACACCTGCCTGAGTGCTTGAAGAACCTCTGGAGAGACCAAAAGCCACAGCAGAAGACTGGCTAAATAATTCTATACAAGAAGATAAGAAGGTAAGATATCAGCGATGTACACCTGCCTGTGAACAGAAAGCCCATGCAGAAATGTTATTATTCAACTGAAATAAGTGACACCAATTAGTTTGTACTACAGCCACGGGTGATATTTCTTCTGATTTTCCAGAAAGTCAGAAAGGAAAGCCTACACAAATTGGCATCTGCATTAAGAACCAGCCTAGGCTCATGCACAAGCTCTCAGTAATAGACAAGAAACCTCTAATTTGAAACAAACACCAGTTCTTTCAGAATATTCAATCTTTACTACTCTGGGTAGCTACCCAATAATTTTTTAAATGAAAACATATAAAAGGAAAGAGCAAAATATTTCCATGGAAAGTTAACATTCAAGAAACACAACAGAAAGGCAGAAGTTAGAGCAAAAAATCAGATCTCAAAAAGCTCAAGAGAGAGGAAAAGGACTAGATAAAAGTAAACATACAGTCTCTTGAGCATGTTGCAACATTTCAGAGGTACTTGCACTTACTGGCATGTCTAAAAATGAACTTGTCAATAAAAGCCCATTACATTTGCTCTCCATTACTGACTTTGAAGCCAGAACGATCCTCAACAGTCAGACATGTTTACACCAACCATTATAGTTGAACTTTGCAGTCTGTGAAAAACACGATTTTGTTTCCTACAACAATGCAGTAGAAACTACCAAAAGAAAGACCTTATTTCCATTAAAAAGCCCTTCCTTAGCAGATAATCATTTGCATTGAATGCTGGTCACAGCTGGACTAATGTCAAGAAAGTTGAGCTCAGCACTTCAATCTTGAATGCTTATTTGCATCTTTACAGACTAATTCTTCTTCAGCTTGCAATCCAATTGGCTTTAGCCAGGCAAGTGTTACGGGTTTTGCTCCACAGCCTGCAAAGCTGAGTTGGAAGTCTATGACCAAGGACTCCCCTGTGACTTTCTGCACCCTCCTTTTGTAGCAGGGATAAAAGTAATGCTGGAACAGGGAACACAGTTACACTTTGGAAAAAATAATTATGCCTAGAGAGACCATCTTGATTGCTTCCACTTACTCTGAAACACTCAGCACTGCATCACATATAAAGATAAGTCTCCAGAGGGAATATGCAAACTGCAGAGGGGACATTTAAGACTCAAGTCAGCATCAAAATCTGCAAAGTTCTGAATTTATGGCAAACTTCAGTGCTTCTGTCACCTTATGTCAGTGACCAAGACAATACTATACTCAATGACATGAGCCATCCCATTCTGATGGGTGCCTCAGAAATAAAATGCAATTTCTGCTATGTCTACACAGGATATGATATTAGGATGTATGATTAGCTCCTGCATGTAGGTCTAGCACAGACAGAGTCAGGTCTAAGATAATAAAAATACACATAATAATAATAACAACAATTTAAATTTCAAAATAGGAAAACAGTTGGTAAGAAACATGAAGACCATTCTTTCTCCAGATGTTCTCAGAGCTGTTTCTTTTGAAAAGGTAAGAAAAAACATGGATCACATCTGACAATGTCCAGGCAATCACACAGATCTCTTTAACAAATTAATCTTTCATAAGACAAACAGGGAGCTGAAATACATAACAGCTTAGTTTAAAAAAAAAATGTCAAAGTAGTTATATCCAGGACTGGTCCTTTAATTGATAATATTAAGCTCACTCTTCCCCAAGATAGAAGAGTAATACAGTAAACAAGGGGGACTTGGCACAGAGACAGAGGCCTCAGTGGTGACACAGAAAATTCCCTCTGTATTTTACAATTTCTCTCTGTGTTCCCCTTTCTCATCAGCCAGCCAAGAGGCACAAGGTAGGAGAGATGGAGGGGTGGTTCTATATATTATAGAGTCTTTTGACTGTGGAACTGGAAGTCAGTAATGATGAGGTTGAGCGTCTGTGGATCAAAATCAGGGGGAAGGTTGACATCCTGGTGGGAGTCTGTTACAGACCACCCAACCAGGATGATGAGGGTGATGAATTACTCTACAAGCAGCTGGCAGATGTCTCAAAATCGCCAGCTCTTGTTCTCATGGGTGACTTTAACCTGCTGGATGTCTGCTGGGAACTCAACACAGCGGAGAAGAGGCAGTCTAGGAGATTCCTAGAGTGTATAGAGGATAATTTCCTGCTCCACCTGGTAAATGAGCCTACCAGGGATGGGGCCCCTCTAGACCTGCTGTTCACAAACAGAAAGGGGCTGGTGGGAGATGTGGTGGTTGGAGGCCATCTGAGGCACAGTGACCATGAAATAATAGAGTTTTCAATACTCAGGGATGCAAAGAGGGCCCTCAATAAAACTTCTACTCTGGACTTCCAGAGGGCAGATTTCAGCCTACTCAGAAGACTGGTTCAAAGGGTACCTTGGGAAACAACCCTGGAAAACAAAGGGGTCCAGGAGGGATGGACATGCTTCAAGAAGGAAGTCTTGAAAGCACAGGAGCAGGCTGTCCCAGTGTGCTGAGAGGTGAGCCGGCGGGGAAGACAACTGGTCTGGCTGAACAGGGAGATTTTGAAGGAAATTAGGGTAAAGAAGAGAGCTTACCTATTATGGAAAAAAGGGCTGGCTACTCAGGAAGAGTTTAGGAATACAGTTAGGTCATGTAGAAAGAAAATCAGAGAGACAAAGGCACAACTTGAACTTAATGTCGCCACTTCTGTGAAGGATCAGGAACAGTGTGGCCAGCAGGACCAGGGAGGTGATTCTTCTCCTGTACTCAGCGCTGGTGAGGCCACACCTGGAGTACTGTGTCCAGTTCTGGGCCCCTCAGTTCAGGAAGGATACTGAGCTGCTGGAGCAGGTCCAGAGAAGAGCAATAAGCCTGGTGAAGGGACTTGAACACAAGTCCTATGAGGAGAGGCTGAGGTTGTTCAGCCTGGAGAAGAGGAGGCTCAGGGAGGACCTCATCACTCTGTACAACTGCCTGAAAGGAGGTTGTTGCCAGGTGGGCGTTGATCTCTTCTCCCAGGCAGCTATCAGTAAGACAAGAGGGCATGGTCTTAAGCTCTGCCAGGGGAGGTTTAGGTTGGATATTAGGAAGAAATTCTTTACAGGAAGAGTAATCAGGCATTGGAATGGGCTGCCCAGGGAAGT
>NW_016690211.1:2212656-2294257 GCF_001604755.1 Lepidothrix coronata | reverse complement strand
AAGAAATGGCTGGCCAGGCTACATTCCATGCTAATGGCCCATTGAATGCTGGAGTGAGGGGGAGAAGGCTTTGGAGATTTGGAGAGCTAGCTGCCCGGACAGAGGACAGGTTAGATTGCGGAGTTCTCTCGCTGGGAAGGAGACAGGGACTGTGTCCAGGCATTTCTGGAGGAAAAGTCTGGGAGCCAGTCTTTCTGGTTCTTTCGTCCTGGTGAGGCCTGACCACCGGCCTTGGGCCGCCACTGCCTCGTGACTCCAGCCGGGACCTACCGGATTTTTTCATCGGAGAGGTCTGTGCTTGCTGGGAGAGAAGGGGAGAGCCTTGGAACACCGTCATCTGGGAACAGTGAGTCCCGTAGGGGTTGAACTGCTTTTCCTTCTGCCTTCCTTCCATTGGGGGAAGGGTCTCCGTTTTCCTTTTCGGCTTCTCCCGCGATCCGAGACCACCCCCCAGACCCCTCCCCGTGTGGTGACCGCCAGAGCTCGACAGCGCCCCCTGCAGGCCACGGTTAGGACTGCGCTAAAGGACAGAGAAGTATTCATCCAGACTTTTTTTCCACCCCCCCCCCAGGATTACTGTCTAGTTTTTTTTGTGTTCTGTTACTGTTCTTGCCAACATACATATATCTTTTAATAAAGGGTTGTTATTTCTTCTGTTTTTTTTCCACACTTCCTCGATTAAAGCCCCTTAATTTTGAATTTACAGTTGCTGAGAGAGAGAAGTTTTGGTCTATCTCATAACTCATCCTCTTTAGTAAACATTCCAGTCTTATCAGACTGTGACACTAAGCAGATTAGAGTAAGTGGTTTGCTCATGTTGAGTACTCTGAGTGTTCTTCATTTTTAAAATAGCTTTTGAATTAGGAACACACCGTTATCTTGTGGAAATCCACCTCAACTCCATTATGCAACATACTGAAGGTTTCACACCGTGCCTAAATTTGCACTGGCCCCTGGCACAGGGCAGAATTTTATCACATGAGGTGCAGATAGACCTATTACTTTTATTAAAGTGACTGCTTATATAATGCTATTATAGGTCAGCGTAAGTCTTCTTCTGTTGATGAGATGTTTGTGCTGTTATCTGAGCTGGGAAACCAAACATAGGAGTGATCCCTTTTGAGGCCTAAGGGCATAGAACATGGTGGCACATGCTGGAAATTCCTTCAACAGTGGCAAAATGCTGACAGATTAATCTACACCTGGCCCCCAAACATGCCTAAGTATGTCTCACTGAACCATAAATCAAATATGTTTTTACAAGTTTTCTTCTTTTAGAAATCACTCAGCAGATATTTTGAGCTCAAATCAGGATCCTTTTTCTCATAAAAGTGCCAAGCCCTTTTCAACCCATGTTAAATGAGAAGCAGATTAAAGTATCGGTTGCTTAAGCATCTAGAGGAGCAGCACTACAAAGAAGGGGTATCTCTAATGCTGCCTTGCAGAAGGTAAGTCAAAGAGCCATCATCCATTATCACTGCAGAAAGCTTGTCGACTCCTTCCGAACAGCTGCTGTCACATTTTACAGCAGCAGATTTGCATAATGGGGCTCTCCGTGCTCCAGCTTTCCCTCACTCAGTTGCACTGTGTTAAGTCCTACCACAGAGGATTAAACAACTCCGGAGAGCAGAAGCATGTGTATGCATGTGTGAATACATACCGACATCTCTTTCCCTGCCCTTCGTTGGATTTGGAAAGGAAAATTGTATCCTATCCTGAACTGTTTTCAGACAAGGTTATAAAAAAAGCTGAAGAACATACAATTATTAAATATGCTAGGACTTTCCAGCCTGGAAAAGAGATAGCTTAGCAGGGAGACTTACAAAACTGGAAAGAATGAACAGATGACCTGGGATTGATTACTTACAGTCTCCTGAATGAAAAAAAAAAATAAATTACAGCTAATGCAACTAGTAAGTAGCAGCTTAAAAAGAACAAAAGGACACATTTCTCCACTCAACTAGTAGTTGACCTGTGGAAGTCCTTACTACATGGCATTTAGGATCCTAAGATTTTATACGTCTGTATTTTCAAGAGGATAACAGTCAACTTTACAGCAAAAAATATTCAAAGGTAATAAATATCAAGGTATCACCTCCAAAGTGGTAATAAATATCAAAGTACCACCCTCTTGAGGGCTCCAAACCCCTCAAGACACACATCACCAGGGGAGGGCAGAATGGAGTGCTCACTCCACTGTTCTGCTCTTCACTGCACGTTTGGTAAGCAACCATTGAAGACACAGAAGACAGGATATAAAGCTAAAGGAATTTTAGGTTTTCATCAGCACATTTCACAATGCTTTTGAAAAGGAAGATAGACATAAGCAACATGTCTTCCTTTTGCAAGGAAGACAGATATGAGTAATGACCTGTGGTGGTTCAAAATATTTTTTCTACTACAAAGTAAATCAGAATTTATTTGATTAGTCAACCTAGTTTTGTTATCCCCTGTCAAAAGGGGATAACAAAGGCAAAAAATTAGTAACACTCACTATACAACACAAACATAATACAAGCTTTCTCTTCTACTTTTAGTAAAAAACTACTTGGTAAACTCATGTTGATTCAAAACTCTGTGCCAACAACTCCTATTCCATTTTACTGCCACAAGGAAACATGAGTTACACACAATGTATATACAGAGAGCTCAGAAGGAGGTGCATGGCAGGGATAGCATGAAATTCACAGTTTAGAAAGGTGTAAAGTCCTGTACTCTTCTCTTAAACTCTACACTGTCTCCTGCCTGTAAATGGCACCTCTCAGGCTTGCTTGCAAGTTACTATATAAGCAGCAGTATGGGAGTGCAGCCAAACACGGGGAAGTCTAAGCTGCATCCTCTGTTCAGTCCACAGTCAAAGTAATTTTTGTTAGTATTTTTTATAAAAGTAAGAAGATTATGGTAAGGAAGGGTATACCAAACTGTAGGGAAAGGTGGCTTAATAAAGCCCTTCAACATCTACTCATTTAGCACCAATAAGACTGATAATCCCCCGTGAAAAAAAATTCCTAATCATTTCTCAGTTACTAGAATATGTACAGCATCCATGGTGGTTTTTAGACTGCTCCATGTGCTGAGCTGTAAAAAACAACAGTGGTTTGAAGAACTAAAGGAACAGAGTATTTCCTGAACTTTTGACATGTGCTTATTCTGCTGCTGAGCTTGTACCAGAGATAAATGGAAAAAGATTTATTTCTTCTCCCCGCCTGCAACTATCCCCCTTCCAAATCTTGTGGAGCAGTTAATGCATTTACTCTCTCTGTGACTTCTGAACTACACATCGAGAAGGCAGAGGATGCAAAGTTTTGCATCACTGATGCAACCAGTTTGAGAGATGAATAGGAAGGCTCAAGAAAAGGGAAGGGGCCATCATAACTTGTAAGCCTGTAAGCTGTTAGAAGAGCCAAGAATACCTCTCATTTTCAATCCCTGAAGAATCAACTGCATGGTACTGTTCATGAACAATGTGTTATAGTGTGGAAGGGCCTGTGACACATTAGTAACAAAATGTGCTTATGGATGGGAAGATCATAATAAAAAAAAATTCCCTTTCACACTGTTTCAGAGCATTGAGGATCTTGGATTTTGTCACTTAACCTAGTGACAGAAATCCTTTTGCACTTCTCATTGTCTTTTTTTTGGGGGGTCTTTTCTCATCCCCTCCTTCCCTTCCTAAGTTCTTTGCTTCCACTGATGTATTCCCTGCCTTTTTCCTCATTGTGCTTTAACAGAATTCCCAAATGGGTGAGATTGGAAGGGACCACACTGTATCATGTGGTCCAACCTCCCTGCTCGTGGAGGGTCATCTTAGAGCACATTGCACAGGACTGTGTCCAGACAGAGCTTAAATATTTCCAGAAAGGGAGACTCCACAACCTCTCTGGGCCATCTGTTCCAGTGCTCAGTCACCTGCACAGTGAAGTAATTCTTCCTCATGTCCAGGTGGAACTTCCTCTGCATCAGTTTCTGCCCATTGCTTCTTCTCCTATTGCTAGGCACCACTGAGAAGAGCCTGGCTCAATCCTCTTGACATCTTCTTCCTTCTACCCATATTTTCTTTGATTTTATCTTTGATATCCCACAATTCTTGACTTCAACTCTGAGTTATTTTCAACATTGCCCCTGATATGTGAACATGGGAGCTGCTTGCTGAGGGACAAATCCTGGCATGGTCCCAGGGCAGCACCCTGTTTCCTGTCCGGGGCAAAAAGTTACCAGCAAACCTCCTGAAGTGGGATGGTGGAAATTAGCTAATTTAGATCAACCCAGGGAGGGGAAAAAGAAAATTAAACAAAAAACCAACCTAAAAGATTTACAAAGGGATCTATCTTGGTATCTTTAATTAGGATGCATTCAACAATTGTCCTGCCTGCTCCAGAGGGGACACTGAGGTTTTTGCTATCGGGACAACAGAACTCACTACTAAAAAGTCAGAAGATACATTCTCGCAAGCATTTAGTAAGAACATATTATGAAGAACTAGGAATAATTTAATTTAGGAATAACACATCAGAATGAAATCAAAATCCTTCCCCATGAGGGTAGTGAGGCACTAGAACAGGTAACCCAGAGAAGTCATGGGATGCCCCATTCTTGGAGGTGTTCAAGACCAGGTTAGATGGGGCCCTGACCAACCTGGTCTACTGGAAGGTGACCCTGTCTGTGGCAGGGGAGTTGGAACTAGATGATCTTTAAGGTCCCATCAAACTTAAGCCATTCTATGATTTGTGTGAATTCTGTTTCACCGTTTGAAGTCCAGAAGGATCCGTGAGAACTACAGCTCTGCTATGTGACTGTGAGACCTTACCAAACCATGTTTAAAGACTGCAACAATAAACACATCAAACAAAACTCACAAGTATTACAAATGAAAAGGTACCAAATCCTTAAAATACCACAAAGCTTCCTCCAAACTGCTGCCACAGAAACCCTGACATCCTTTCTAAGATCCTTGTATAATGCAGCTGTTGCAGCATTTAGCCAGTTGTTACAGCATTTATAAATGGATTTAGTTTTGTCACAGGCATTCTGGCGAGAAACCTCTTGTTGACAATGGCAATTTCTTCTATGAAAATAGTCCTTTAATTTCACATCAAAGATAAACTGACTAGGCATTAACATTTCAACAGCTTTTCAGAAAGCTAGGTTATAAATTAGGAATGTCAAGATCATATTGTCTCCTGAGTAATTTAAGTCCTATCACTCACACTAAAAAAGACACAAATTAATTATGGAATGAACACAGGGTGGGGCTGGTTCCATCATGCTTACTCATGAAGAACAGGGTGTACCTAGCCAATTCTCCTTTGGGATACTTCTGCAAAATGTACTACAGGCCTGTTCAGATTAAATTGAGAAAAGAAATGTAATAAAATGTTCCCTTTTTAACTACTTACAATGCTAATATGTTGCATCTAATGAGACCAAACTGGTGCACTTCTGGTGCAGTGCCTAGATGAATCTCAGTCACCAGCAGATTTATGTTTTTTTTTCTGCAGCTCTTGTGCACAGTGGAAATAAAGATGTATGTACATAGGAAGAAAATACGTAATAAATATGAGACAACCTTCCTGAATTCCAACTGTAACAGCACTGTCAGGATGGGAAATGCCTAATTGCTGGCACTCCGTACCTAGCTTGGACATGCACTTCGCCAGTGAGATTTACATCTGTCCAGTATGAAGCTGCAGACTGAGGAGACAAAGAAATACAGTTCTAATTCAGGCTCAAGAAGAAAGCAGGCTGTAGGAATCATCCAGAGACTTTCTGTGCATTTCTTTGCCAGTGTGATCCCTTGTGTCTCAGTATGACAAACCTATCATGGGCTTCTGACTTCCTGTCCTTATCACAGGATCTACTCTTCAAGTTGTTGTGCTCAGTCCATCTTTTCCATTTAGACAACTCTAATATTTTCTTGCCAGCTCACTCATTCAACACACAGCAAGCTCCGTGTAGGCGCCTTCTCTTTCACCTTGTCTAAAACAGTCCAACCTGGCTCCTTGGCTGTGTATCCAAGATGCCATGTCTCAGACAGCATGGACCCTCACCTGCTTTGAAGTTATGCAATTCAAGGTCATCTTTAGGGAATATCTACATGATGTTAAATCTATACGATGTTAATAAGTCATCAGTATATACCAGGTACAGGCTGTACAGAGAGCTGGATCCAACTGCACTTCAGGTAAACTTATTCTAAAAGACTATCCAAACAAAATTTCAATACTTTCAAGAATATTCTCCTGGATTATGGGGAGTGTCATTCCAGAAAGGAGTCCCAAATGCATGGAAGCAGGTAAATAATACAGATAGGCATGTACAGGGCCACAGAATCTCCTTCAGCTCATATCCACACAGCTGCATAACTACAACCCTTGCCTGTATCCTTTTCTCCCAGTTTAGTTCTTGTCCCCACTAAATTTGAACCTATTCCCTCCTCCACACTGTGCTGGCACCAAAAAGGGCGTCACTGAACGCACACAAGAGACAAGCTTCCTGCTCTTGCTTCCCGAGCTTGGCCACATCCCAGCCCACAGCAGCTGGCTCTGGCTGCTGGAGAAACTCTGCTTCATTTCTGCAGTCCTGAGACACAGCGTGCTCAGACACCCTGCATCAGGAGCACACACAGGCTCGTCAGTGCTAATTGCTGGGAGAGCCTAAGCAAACCGTGATGTCAGGATCTTTGAAGATTTTAAGTTTCTAAGTGCAAACAAGCTTCTACTGAGCACACACATACAGAACTGAGAATTCTTGCAGCAGCACCAGAATCTGAGCACATTTTCACAAATACACTAAAGACAATTCCACAGTGAGGCTACAGGGAACTGGGAATATTTCCATAGGAAGACTTAGGCAACCATACACACATAAAGTGTTAGCAACACTGACTGCAGTCATTCTGCCGTCAGGGAGCTTGAAAGTGCAGAGGAGCATACAAACTTGTGCTCATTTATGAGAATGACAGAATAATTTAGGTTAGGAGGGACTTCTGGGGGTCATCTCTGAAGTTAGATCAGGCTGCTGAGGGCCTTGCCCTGTCCTGCTTCAAGTATCCCAGAGATGGAGATCCTGTGGCCTCTCTGGCAAAAACTGCTCAGTCTGCAAGGGAAGAATGTTTTCCTTATGCTTAAATGGGTCATCTTCTGTTCCAGTTTGTGACCGTTGCCCCTTGTTATTTTTTGTGTGTATCTCGCAGAAGAAACTGGCCTGTCCATAAAAGCTTCTGTAGGTAACAGAAAAGCCAGTTTCCCCTTGTTTATCATGTGCTCCCACCCTCTATCCATCTAGTGTCCCCCTGCTGGACTGCCTCTAGCTTGTCAGCCATATTTGTACACATTTATAAGGCTCTCCAGATTGCACAATCCCACAAGAACACACTGGCTTAACAACAGTAATATAAATATTATGAATACATTCTAGGGATCTTTCATGATTCATGAAAGAAAATGATTGCTAGCAAAGCGGTAGATCTTGGCAGTAATTACAGCACAGTACAGGGCAGTTTCTCCAGGCATGCTGTACAGTAAAGTAAAAAAATAAAGCTTATTTAAGAATATAAATATCAGGTAGAAAATGTCCTGAGGAGTTTGGTAACTCTGAAAAGAAATACCCGAGAGCATGTTGTGTGTAAGTACAGGTTACAAATTTTGAGTCACAATTACTTTCTGTTAGAATATTCCACATATAGCAAAAACACATATTTCTGTCAATTGAGATTTTGATTTGCTTTGAAAACTATTTCAGAAAACAAAGCCTCATTAATCACCTTCTACACTTAGGAACTGGAAACACTTCTTGTCACTGAATACCAGTCACTATGTTTGAAGTTGTCAACAGGGAAGCTCTCCAAATTATCCAACTCTCTGTTGGGAAACAGCAACTGATGAAAACTCCTCCAGCGTAGCGAGGGCAGTTACCTTATCTCATGGCACTATTTTTTAGCCCTCACACAGGGTTTTATGGGTTTGTCAGGCCACATTTGAGTTCTCCTTGCCCTCATGAAGCCTGTCTTCTCTCTTTTCATTATGCAGAGAAACAATGAGGAAAGCAGGGACCATGTGGCACCAGTTATGGTATTCCCAAAGGACAATAAAAATTATATATTTCTGACAATGCCTGCCACTGCAAGCAGCAGGGCTGCCAACCTCACTCCCATATTCCTAATACCAAAAGCTGTGTTAATGCCTTTGGGGAAATGCAAGTCCAGGTTTCCTGGAAGCATCCTTCCTCCACAGAGCACTTCTGAAGGGGAAGGGGACAGATGAGCTGCATCAATATTGCCTAACACTCCTTACCCATATGACACCAGAGGTGCCATCTATGCCCTTGGTCATGCTGTTGTGGGTCAGTACCCATCGAAGGCTCTGCACTCCAACACTCATTCATGACTCATTAAGACTGATACTACTTCTCCAACTATATTTAACAGTACATTTAAGTATTTTTTTAAAGATAATAAAACTAAATATTTTGGATTAGTCTACAAAGTGTGGTATAAAAATGCACTGAAAAATCAGTATTTATAAATTACAGTCTATTGGTATGTAAAGGACTGTAGTTGTGGTGTTGAGTGACACTGACAGAACCCTTGCAATGTAACTCCAAATGTTTATAAGTGCACTATTCTAAAATAACAATAAAAACACAAACACCACCACCACTCCCAAACAAAACACAACCAAACCCCTACAACTTTGAGAATCAGCATTTGGAATTGAAGTGCTAAGTGTATTGAGATTGGTGGAAGTATATTTAAAGACCCAACAATTATTTCAATTAAACAAATACTATTACTGTATTTTTAACATCATTAGAAGTAATAAAAATAACAACAATATAGTAAGAGCACTGCTGAAGGAGGTGATAGAAAAATATTTTTCCTTAATTCTGTCTGCTGCTATGTTCTTCGTTTTTTCTGTGTGTCTTGGTACAATCATTAATATCTTTGCAGCTGGTCTGCTTTCTGTACACAACGTGACAGCAAGAGAGAAAAAGGCAAAATGAAAACATGGATATTAGACTGCTAAAAAGCTTCTACATTTGGGGACAGGAGGAAAATCCGTAATGTTTTAAACATATTTCAAAGATCAATTATGGAGGTGTCTCTTCTAACTCCTATGCATTTCTGACATATCTAAATAAAAGATGAAGACTGCTGCTGAAGAAAAGCAGGGGTCCTGTGCTTGATTTGCAATGTTACCTAAAAACCCGTAACAGCTGTCCCATTTCCCTCCTTATCTTTACAAACAACTGTTGAACTCTCCCAGCAACTCCCTGCTTCAGCTTCATATATTCCTTTCCTATCTGGCAAAGCACCTTCTGCTATGATTTCCAAATGTCCTCTTGACACACGTACTGCTGCATCTGCTAGTAATTAGGGAGGGATATTTAGCCTGGTTGGAGAATGACGCTCTTGGGTAGGGAAAAGAAGCCTGCAAGTTAGAAACACCTCTTCACTCCATTTCCATTATTTTTTATGCATGGCTAAACAGAAAGAAAAGAGCCTGTGAACCCTCTACAGAAGGCCAGTGTATCTGTGCAGATTTAGGTTTCTCCCCAAGATGCTGGAAAATTATTTATTTTGCTTTCCTTTCAACTCCCAGTCAAATTGGCATTTTTCTACATACCTGTCCATGATGGACCTTTTCTATCAACAGTTGTTAAAACTCTGCCTAGGCTTTCACAGACTGAATAACAAATTCATACTGCCTAATCCAGCCAAAAACTATAATATGACACTGTGGAACAGAAACAGCAGACAAAATTATCAACTTGTCAGGAAACACGCAGAGCAGACAAGAAAGCCCTTTTAGCCTACATCAATTTAAAAAGCTTTGCAAACATATTGGAGCAAAGGAACAGGATATTTACTACTAATGAAAGTATTGTAGTAAATTAAATACAGTCTTGTCAATGCAAAATGCTAAGTATGGTGCTGTTGCCACAACAACATTCCCATACAGGACAGATTCTTCAGCATATAGCAACTAACATATTCTGTCTTGCAAGATTTCAACAGCCACAAGTAACATGAAGATATGGTCATCTATGTAACAGCTAGCAAATGTGAGATTCATTTAATTCAATTTTAGATACCCGTGATGCGTACAGCATAGTCAGCATCCTTTACAATCAGTGGAGAGAAACAGATGACATGTAACATCATATAACATTTGATGGACATCTACTGTAGGATTAGCTGAATCACAGTTGAAGCATGCTTGTCATTCCCGTGTTACTGTCAATCTATCTTCTAAGCTCTCTTGCTACAGTTGTCTAAAATGTCACTATTTACTTTTGAAATGCAGGTAAATTGAGTCTCTCGATGACAATTTTTTACTGAAGACATTGGGCAAGACAGTGTCTTCAGTAAAGAAGAAGGAAGCAAATGATGAGAATGAAGGAAATGCTTTGCAGGACCTGCAGTCAAGGAAGACCTGGTAGAGGATGTCGAGGTCTCAGCAGCTTCAGCTGTGGAGACCAGGAGAGTTTTGGAACTGGTGGAGGCAACAGAAATTGCTATAAGGGAAATTCTGGTTAGACATAAAAATTGTTTTTTTTCTCCCCCACAGTGACGGTGGTCAAGGATAGGAATAGGTTTGCCAGAGAGTCTGTGGAGACTGTTGTTGGAGACATTGAAAACTTGACAAAGCTCTGAGCAACCTGATGGACTTCAAACTCAGCCCGGCTTTCAGCAGGCCGTTGGACTAGAGAAGAGTTTTCTTCTGATTGAAATCACTCCGTGACCGAAAGATTCCATGACTCAATAGGGACCATGCAGAACAGCTGTTTAACTGTTAACTAAGAAGGCTGTGGTTCTTCAGTTTAATAATATGGGATTCAGAAATTCAACTTTGGATGAAAACAGTAATATCTGGAGATGTGGTAAGAACTTCTAGGGCTTTTCAGAACCAAGGCTTCCTCACAGAAAATCACTCCTTACACATCAGAAGACTCAAGATAATTTCTTCCCTTCTTCTGCAAAGGAACAAAAAATGGGTAAACTCTAAAGAAAATAAAACCAATCGATCTTGCAGACTCTGACAGCTCTGCTCCTCTTGATAAGCTAGCATTATGCAGCTTTCATTTTATACAGCCTTTTTAGTGTCCCTGATTTTCATTTGGCTCAGTGTTATTCTTATCCTTCCTCTTCTTACTTCAGCCCTTTTATGCATTTTCAGTCCACTTCAGCCATATTCTGCTGTCCAGTTCATTCTTGACTTGAACTGCAATACTAAAAATTACTTGATTTACTCTCTCTCATGTGAAGACAAGAGATTAAAACATTCAGTTGAATACACAAAATCATACGGTTAAAACATGCATATACACACTTGCTGCTTCTGTTTCCATCTAGTGGATGAATGATGTTTAATTTTTCCTAACTTTCCATACATTGTTCTTTTTGTTTTATTCCAAAGAGCTTTGGAATAAGTTCACAACCAAGCTAGAAAATGGATATTTGCAGAATAATGTATTCACTGCAGGCTTTTCATCATAATAACATTTAGAAATAGGCCTCTCAGACATCTGGCAGCAAGACTAGGAAAGGCATAGTTGTGCATCTTTAAACTCACCATGATCATTTCCAACAGTAAATCTTTCTGTCTCCCTAGAACCTCTCATTATTCCTCACAAAAGAAAACAAATCTGGAAAACATTGTTTTAAATGCTTGTGCTTCTGTCAGTAAAAAACGGTGCCACTCATTAAGAAGGAAAGGCCCTGATTATGAGAACTGTAAGTCCTACTGACAAATGGAACAGCTTATCACGTCCAAAATGAATGTTATAAATCAACAATTAGTGACAACAAGCAGAAAGTTAAAGCTCACTATTCTGATACAGAAAAAAAAAATCTCCCATTTCCATGAAAATACGACATGTAGATTCCAGTTGCATCTACTCATAAGATCAGGCCAAGACATCATGAGCCTGATGGAGTCCAGTCATTATTTGTTTTGAGAGTGAACTATGTCTACTATTTAGAGAATCATCTTAATAAAGATCCTTAATTCTTCCCAAAGCATAAACAAGACTGTCCAGCCTGTGAGAGCAGACAGGAAGGTCAAATTGCACACTCAGCATTGATGAGAAACTTACTATTTCCCAACCTTGAACTTGGTTGCTTATTTCTGGAGGCAACCTAACTCAAAGCATTAATGCATTTATGTCTTGCAATCAAATTTCAAAATTGTAAGAATGGGTTCCTATGCTGACTGTGGTATGTATAAAGTTCATATATAGAGCTTCAGATACCCATCAATAAAAATATTGCCTGCCTTGTTGTCACGTTGCTTTATGTTAAAAATAAACAACACTTTATAGCTACTACAAATTCCTTTATTCCACTAGAAAACAAAAAAATTTAAAATACTTTTACTTTGAACCCATTCTACACTCAAATGCAGTGAATAGCAGTGTCAGTCTTCTTAATTTATCTCTCCTTTTTTCAGAAAGTATCATACTCAGTTAACAATTTTTAATTGCTCTCGTCTTCCAATATTTTCTTTGTTTGCTCTTTCATGTTTTTCTCAGTGAATGGTCAGAACCATGGATCTGGCAGATCTGTCCTTCAGCACAGCTCACCATTTTCAGTGTTAGCTTCTCTGAACCAGTTAACAATGCTGGGAATTTTCTCACATGAAGTAAAATAAATCCAGGGAGTGCCTTTAATTTTGAGTGTTGTTGGGTGCAAAGGGTTCTCAGCTCCTTAGAGAATAAAATCAGGGCCTAGCAGTCATATTCAATCCTTTGAAATGTAAGTGTTCTGTCAGAGATTAATAAATTACCTGCATAGGACTGCAAACTGCAAAATAGAGCACCAGTGAAAATCTACTCCTACAAGTATTTAAATACAAATGCAACTGAAAATCATCAAACTCTGAGTGTTGTTCACTCAGAATACAAATAATGCTGTTCCTACCTTTCAATCTAATACATATCAAATGGTGTAATTATCATTACAATTACTAAAAGTATCGCAACCTGGGTGGACCCTCAACAGGGTTTGGTCTCTGTTTATGAAATGGTTGGGTATCAGGTCCTCAATTGAGGTTGCCTCTTACCAGCCACCATCTCAGCCCGTCTGGGACCACAAAACCACATAATAATTTAAGTGGGAAATCTCTTTGGTGGCTACTCAGTTCATCTTCAAAGCAAGGGCAACATCAAAGTTAGATTAGGCTGTTAAAGCCCTTGCCTAAGCCCACGTTGAGGGTTCCTGCAGCCTCTCTAATACACGCCAGTGCTTAGCCACCTGACAGGGAAGAATCCTCTCCTTAGGTCCAAGTGGATGTTTGCTGTTGCAGCTCATGACTTCTGTGCCTTGTTTTTCTGTGTGTACTTTGGAGAAGAAACTGTCTCCCCCTTACATGTAACTGCCCTTGCGGTACTGATGAGCACAGAAAACTGAAACGTGACCCACCTTTGTCAGGCTAAACAAGCCCTGTTTCTACAGCTTTCTGTACACCAAGTGTTGCAGCTCTCTCTCTGTGTGGTGGCCATCCACTGGATCCTGGTCTGTTGTTGTCGTCTGCTGGGATGTCTCACGTAAGAAGAAAACCCAATACAGCATGGAAAACAGGGAAACAATCTCCTCTCTGGACCCACTTGCAATGCTCTTGATGGAGTAATCTACTGTATGGCTAAGTTTTTAATCTCACCCATCAACATCCACCTCTTCTCTTTTTCTGTTTTTTCCTCTCTTATGTGGCATGGAACAATCTTTCAGAAGCATCCTGTTGTGAGCATGGGCAGAGAGCACACGCTCATAAATTCACCATTGCTAAACAGCATCATCTGTACTGTAACAATTTTTTCTTTGCACATTTTGCATATATTTTTCAGGTTTCAGATATACTTTTTATAATTCTACAAACATAACTCTCTGTTTCAGAAAATCCAAAATATTCTCATAAATTACCTATGGTAAATAAGTGAAAATGTCAATATGTTACTTGCCAGGAAATTTTAATCTCAGTGGACTAAAGTAATAAACACTAAAGTGTGTTACCAACATTACAACTAAAATCTCTCTACTTCATTCTTTCAGTGAGGGGAATAGTATCTGAAATTATGTAAAACACAAAATAAGAAGAAATAGAAATTTTTTTCCACCCAAAACCACCAGATTTAACTTGCATACACAAGGATCTACTGATCTTCCAGTAACTAGAAGTCAAAACAATTTGTTCTCTGTATTATTTGATTATAATCTATCAGTATACCACATACTTTAAAAAAATCTTCTTTATTACTAATGTAATACAAAAATGCAAAAACCAGTGAAATGGGAAACCTGGCTCTCTGTCAGGATTTTAGTTTTTTTCTCTGCCAGGTCAGCACATTTTCAGCCATCACATATCCCTTAAGACTTCTGGAAAATCACTGTTTCTCTATATCGCTGTTTCCCTCAGCAGTTAAATGAAAATAATACTCATGAAACCTGTTGTGACTCTATATTAAATCTTTATTAAGTATTTTGATATTCTCAAATGCAAGGTCCTCTATAAGAAGCACATACTGTGGTCATTTTTATCTGTGTATGGTTCTGCTACCAAGTCCACCCTGCATATGGAGACATGGAGACCTTTTTAAATATAATTTATTACAATATACTATACTACTAATATGACTACTAAACTCTTTCACTTATTTTAAATCACACTGTATCACTAGTATAGGCTAGGGTGGGTTTTTTGTTTGTTTTTAAATTACATTGTGTCTTGCCTCGGATGGGCGACCAGGTCATAATCTCAAAGCAGTGGCTGGTGAGATTGCTTTAAATTAACAGGCACTGCTAAAAATTACTTGAAAATAGCTTGTCCTGTTAGAGCAATGTAGTGATCCAAAGCCTGCAATTTTATTTTATTTTTTTCACCTAATGTGCTAAGGTTTGATTGATCTATTTATCGAATATTACAGTTAGCTGTACCTCTTGGTTTATAATCTATATAAGAAAACTGGAGAATAAGCCAACTGCAATTAGAAAACAGTATAAAACAAAGACTGAACATTGATTTCAATTACTGAATTTTCAACATAATTCAAAAGGACAGAGAGGGAATTTGGATTTCATAAGTAACAGCAGCAGGTTTGATACAATTCACTGTGTTCTGTTTTATCTTTGTGGGTAAACTGTTCAGCTGCTTATTTTTGAGCGGAAAGAAAAAAAACAGCACAAAACCCCACCCTTATCCTCCAGTTCTCTAATCACAAAAAATAAATACACTAAAACCTAACAACACTAGATAGCCATGCCTGAAGTTTTTCCCTTAGAAAAGCTATTTTCAGTTCTCCTGCTTCATCAGATGAGACACTGCCAAGAGCATGTGTTCTTGGATGTGGCTGCAGTTCTTGAGAAGGAATAAAGCCTCTTCAGCTGGAAAAACCTGGCTGCAGAAGGAACTATGAGAAGAGACACTGAGTGCTGCCCATCCTTGTTCTGAAATGTTCTGAAATTTTTCTTCTTGTGTTTTTTTCCCCTGTTTGTTTTTGTTTTGCTTTTTTACTCTAACTGGAATGGTATTCATTTCATACCAAGAGCAGAAAAGCAGCCAAGGACTCCCTCAAGGTGACTACGGACTTGACAATTTCCAGTATTTTCTGTGTCCTCCAGAATGGAGGAGGACATATCAAAACAGGAGCTACTCTAATTCTCTACTACACTTCTATTACTCCTGCTCAATAACTGAACTTTCCTTTGGGCACAATGTTTTTAGACTCTAGCTTAAGATCTGCAGACAAAACAACTATGGAAAAGTAAGACTTTTGAGAGCCTTGCTCTTTTACTGTTTTCTTTAAAAAAAACTGGGTGTCTAGTATTTGTCTCAATCAACTATTTTTGACCATGTTTCTGCAGAAAGCTGGTCAATCACTTTCCTGAACTGATGTACTCCCCCACACTTTGCTGTATCAGATGTAATAATTAGTATAAAAGGGACTAGGACCCACCAGGATTAGTTTCACTATTCTGCAGACTCTGGGACACAGGGTAAAATTAGTTATGCCAGTGGGCTTCTTCCCTCCAGGGAAACCTGTGTGCTGTCATTGGGTAGCGTCTGCACACAGCACCCGAGCTGGTCTGAGTGAGCACAAGTGAGAGACACTTTTATCAGAGAGGCTCTTGGTTCTTCATTCCAGGACATCAATTAAAGGAGCGTCTGAAGAGTAACAGCTTGGGAAAGGCCACATCAAGGAAGACCTTCACAGAATCTGTTCCAGAGCTTTCCTATCCTTATTGGCCTCCTCTTAATTTTTCCAGCTCTGCTGCATGTTTTTGGTGTGGGGAGGAGCAGAGCTGTGATGAGCAGTGAGCTGACCTTCTCCGGGACAGACTGTCACAACAGCAAAATCCTATCTCTGAGTCATCACGTTTGGAGCACATGAATTTATGTGTCACATTAGGGTTGTATTTTGACTACAAGCTTCATTCTACATTAATATACACTGACTATTATTTGCTGACTTATTACCCAGGCATTTGCCTTGTAAGGACTTTCTGCAGCTCTTTAGCTGGCCCATCATGGTTTAGTGGGGCATTGTCAAACTCCTTGTTTTGCAAACTTCAATATTCGCCTCCTTTGCAGAACTGCTTATGAACATGCAAAAAGAACAGATCCCAGCACAGATCTCACCTCACCGACTTCTGCCCTGTTTCCTAGCCTGCCTGTACATGCAAGTACTACCTCCCTTATACCTCTAAGGGATTAGCTTTTCCTTACACAGATGTGAATGGTTTCCCTATTACTGCGCTTGCTTTATAAGTATCTACTGTTTTATGTCTGCACACTAACGATAAGATAAAAACAAATTCCAGTCAACCACAATGAACCAACTAGATTTTCTATACTTTCCTGAACTGATGTACTCCCCCACACTTTGCTGGTTTGGCACACTGTGCCTGCTGGTTTTAAGGAAGAGCTGTGTCCTGGTTTCAGCTGGGATAGAGTTAACTTTCTTCCTAGTAGCTGGTATAGTCCTGTGGTTTGGATTCAGTATGAGAATCACACTGGTGACCCAGTGATGTTTTGGCTGTTGCTCTGTAGTGCTTACCTTATGTAAAGGACTTTTCAGAGACAACGCTCTGTATCTGACCCAAAAAATGTAATTTTTTGGGCTTTATAAGTTTTCTGAAATTTTTATTCGCTGGTTCTGTATGAAATGTTAAATTAAGCTAGAGGCCTCAGAAAATAACAGAAAGAGGAGAGAAACTAATTCAGCAGGAAGACTGAATCCTGGTTCATGACACAGCTGTGATCCAACACTGTCCTGGAAGCAAGCATTTTAGACTTCTCATACTATTTCATTTTTGAGGATGAAAGAAGGATTTCAGTTTCCACAGGTTTCAACTACACCATTTCAAGTACACCAAAATAATTTGAAATAAAAACAAAAACATACAAATGGAAAAAAAAAGTCCCTTACAGTAAGAAACCTCCCACAACACTGGACTGAAATTCCCAACACATATTTCTGTTTCCTCTAGACAGATTTCATTTGCTCTATTTTGTTTTATGAACAACGAACTATTTTAAGCATCTAAATTGCCATATGATTCACACTGATGATAAAAGCCAGCAGAACACATTTGAACTTCGCACACATCCATCTCCTCTTGTTTTTAATGGTTTAGAACAGCCTTAATGTATTTACACAGGTTAGGCAGCTTAAAAGCTGGAACACAGAAAACCTCTGGGCTAAGCTCAACATGATTAAAGTTCACAGTAATGGATGGGAAAAAAAATCAGAACACACTACAAAAAAAAAATTAAACAACTATTTTGCAAACACTTTAAATTGCAGAATTTTTGTTAAGAAAACAACAAAGTAAAATTTTCTCAGTTATTAAAAAAGACTGGTTAATTACAAAATTTTCTTCATTTTTCAAAAGGTAAGTTTGGCAAAAGGATTAAATATGACTTCTAGAATATGTTCTTACGTATTACATTTCATGCTTTAAAATAAACCACATTTCTAAAAATCCATCTTCTTCAATAAGGTACTTTACAAAAAGAAACAAAAATGAAATAATTTAGAAACTTCCATTGTACCCATCATTCTATAACTACAATTGTAATATGACAAATATCTGTAATTGTATTTCAAGAAATTGAAACCAGAGATTTATCTACTTGGAGATCTTTAAAAATGTTTAAAGTGGTCCAAATAGCACAAACAAAATATTACGGCAATTCATCGAAAATACAGATAACACTTTAGACAAGCTACCTTGAGGGTGGAAAACCAATTAAAATTCTTCTTTTAAAGCTTCCATATAGATATTTCAGTAAGAAAGATACTTTCTAGAATCATTAAAATCTTTTGCAGCTTGAACTGTTTTCTGCCTCATTTAAGCAATTCAATTTAACTGATTCTTAAAATTCTTTAAGACCATGAAAAAATAGTAAAACTTTTATGAAATATGATCTGTATATATATATGGTTTTTGTAATGTTTTTTCTTCATTAGTAAATTACTCAAGACTAGGAAAACAAGATAATGGGTGTCAGGCAGCTACATGCAGAGATGTTTAATTTGCTACTCTCACTTCCAATATTACAGATTCACAGAATCCATCCACTAGGTTGGAAAAGATATCGGAAATCATAGAGACAAAATTAAGGCCAAACACCACCACATCAACTAGACCAAGGCACTAAGTGCCATATCCAGTATTTCCTTAGACACCTCCAGGGATGGTGACTCCACCACCTCCCTGGGCAGCCCATTCCAATGTCTAATCACCATTTCTGTGAAGAAATTCTTCCTAATGTCCAACCTAAACCTCCCTGGCACAGCCTGAGGCCATGTCCTCTTGTACTGTCACTGGCTTCTTGGGAGAAGAGGCCGACCCTCACCTTTCAGGTGGTTGCAGAGAGCAATAAGGTCTCCTCTGAGCCTCCTCCAGGTTAAACACCCCCAGCTCCCTCAGCCCTCCTCATAGGACATGTGCTCCAGACCCTTCACCAGCTTCACTGCCCTTCTCTGAACTCACTCCAGCACCTCAATGTCCTGCTTGAAGTGAATATTATTAGTATTTACATCCATACAGATAGGTAAAGGATTATAGCTGGATGTGAGCTCCCTCAGTTTAAAGCAAAATTGAGGTTTAAGGAAATACAAGCATACAAACAGTATGTTAATTAGGTGTACATCACATCTAAAAATTCCACTAAGTATCTAGTCACCTGTAGTTATCTCATCATCATCATCTATCTGTAGTATCATAATAAACCATAATAATAATAATAAAATACATAATAATAAAATTAAATTAATAATATGTGTAGTCTCCATTTATCCAGACTTAAAAAAAAAACCTTCAAAACAAAAAAAGTAAGGAAAGCAAGGGAACAGCCTAATAAATTATGCAAAGTCACACAGCTAGGGGATCACTAAAGCCCATGCTCCTGTGACACCTGCAGCTCATTCTTTATTTAGGAAAGGACCTTCTGGTGCTAAAGGTGCTCACACACAACACAAAAGTGCTAGACAAGAACAAGTTGTTGTCTTAAAAGATGCTATAATTAAAATTTATATTAATTCAGTCAGTATTTGAGTATGTAGACGGAATTGGCAGGTTAGACTGTTTTGAAGGAAGGGAGGGAGCCAAGCATTGCACTCAGTGCCAAATTCACAGTCCAAAGCAAATGGGCAGCTCAGCCAGTGACAATGCAGCCTTTTCCACAACACGTCATATGTTTCAATGTGCTTCACACAGATCTGCTTTGAAAGGCCAGCGGTACACTGAGAGAAGTCCTTGCTCTGCTGATTGTCTAATAGAGAAACAGTTACACTTCTTGACCTTAGTGGTTCTCTAACTCTGCAAGAGACAAGCAAGAAGTTTGGCTTTAGTAGCAGATCTAAAAGCTTTCAGAAATTAAGCAGCTTAAAAATAAGTCAAATTTAACCTGTCAGAGAGTGCAGAACTGATGTGAGCACCTGCTTGTACAAGTACCTTTCACAAGCATCTGCCAGTTAGCAGAAACCATGGACCAGTGACAGGGCTTTCTCCTGTCCCAGCAGAGACACCTTGGTCACCACCTGACACCAAGGACATCTGGGTCACTTGCAGCTTTCCCAACTTCAGTCATCTCAGCTGAAATTTTCCAAGTCAGATGCACGTATCACAACACAAATAGTTTGGAAAACTTCCCACAGGACAATGCAATTTTTTCTGACTACAAAAAAAGCGGGAAAATGGGTTCGTAATTAAAAATAAAATACTTTCTTCTTTGAAATGCTCCAGAATTTCCATTTTTATGTTTGGATTATATTATTCTGTAGGAAGAAAGGCTGTGGGGTGACATGGGCAACAACTAAAGAAAGAAAAGTGAAAATAATTTTTTAGGACTGGTTGTGCCTTTCTGTTGGCTCTGAGCACACCACTGAACTGAAGGAACACGAAGTTGGCACTAAGGGTATCTCAGCACTGGAGCAGCCCCACAGACACAATGTTCCAGGTGCTGCTGATGTTTCCAGAATCTTTAACATGAAAGGCAACCTTTCATAATTCAACTTGACCATGCTACACTAGGGAAGAAACATACACATGCACTAATGTGCATATGCTGACACACAGATGGAACAGTATGTCTGAACACAAGCTCCATTCAGGTATAAAAGTGTGGGTGGCCATTTCAGAGTTTCCCATGGCAACAATTAGTTATGGGCCCACACTAGCACAAGTCCTTGCCTGTTGGAAGAAAAGCATAGTTTCTGCAAGTATGCAGATTTATGCAGAAAACAAATATTCACTGGAGGACACTTCAGTGCTTTCTCTGCTTGTGGGTGGTGTCCCTTACCTCCTGACAAGCACACAGCCACCTTTCCCTGCCTTGGTGGAGGAGGCAGCCTGCCAGCTCCATGAGCACTGGAAGAGGAAATACAGTTTTCCAGCATTTTGCTCTGCACAATAAATGCAATGCTGTTGACAGAGGATATTGCACAACCTCAGCAATTTCATCACCATAATATCTGATAGACTTGAACCGATTAAGGAGTTTATCCTTCGAGTGTCTTTTCACTTTACAGCTGGGATACAGATATTAATCAATTTTCCAAGGGCACTGAGGAATTTCTGTGGCACAGCCAGATGCTGAAATCTTGTTTCAGACCAATGTCATTATTACAGAACTACTACTCTTCCTGCAGTTACAGGGATTTTGCCTTCTTTAGAACAAGTAAGTGGCTTTGGAACTTCACCCATTCCTGTCAACATGTCTCAGCCTTGTTTGAAAGGCTCAGGTTATTGCCACCCCTTTGGCTTTCTGCTGAGACCCATGACAGGTACGTCTGCTATTGACAATTCAAGTAAATGGGGCATGTTATGAAAATGGTAATTTCACATCAACCATGTGAGAACCAGTTAAAAATAGTAAAAAACCCTAACAAAATAACAGCCCCCCCATCTCACTCACACCTTAGCACTGAAATAAACACCTAAGAACTCAGGACAGCTCCACGTGTCCCATAGACTGGGCTGCAAGGATTTGAGTATGCCAGCTCTGAACCTCCCAGGGATCAATCCATCCTGTAGTCATTTCAAATACAGAAAAGATTCCTTATTTGAGATCTAGGCCTTGCCCTGATTAGAAGGAAGCAAGTTTCAGTTTTATGCATTTTTGTAAAAATCACACCTTTCTAACATGCTACATTTAGATGCTACAGTGCCTTATCAACCAGGAAATGCTGTGACACTTCCCACATATGTAAGAAGTCAGGGCAGTTTACCTCTAGTAAAGATATGATGGATTCAAGGTTTTTCTAAAAGTAATTTGTCAGAAGACTACAGCAGCTTTCATAAGCTACAACTGAATGCATGATGGGATTCCCACAAGCAAGTAGGACAGCACAGACAGACCACTTCTCTTTATATCCATGAGTCCTACTAATGTAAGCTACATATTATTTTTATCAGTCCCCAGTTCCGTTCTTAAAGAGGGCAAAAAGCCGCATACTAAGTCTAATATTCTGTTTTCCTTTAGTTGGGAAAAACAATGCTGTTTCCAGAAAGCCAGTGCTCATATATAGGTATCTTGGGATTACTGGAAATGTTAATTGTATTTCAAACATCTTTGCAAGTTGCTGAGATGTGAAACCCATGAAGTAAAAAGCACTGACATGGCCATAACACATTTCTTGAGGGATTTTAAGGGGATATAATGAAATTAAATAGCAAGGCTTTAACTGTTGACACATCCCTAAACTGGAATAAAATAGAGCCTCATTCGCTTAAGAAAAAAATGTGCTTTTTGGCTTAACAAATTGGAAGAAAAAATCTGTTGAATTCCAGTGGTAACAAGCTCTCATAACTGAAAAACAGCATTTAACAATAATTTACAATTATGTCTGTTATAATGCTGGACAACACCACACCAAATGCTGACTCTGATAGATGTAATCCTTGCACAGTCTTTCCTGTAACTAGAACTGCTACTTAAAACTATTAGCTAGATAAACTGGTGTAGTAGAATACCAGTCCTGCTGTACTGAGGGGATAAGATTGTTATTTTGAGATGGTCAGAACTTCTAGAAAGAAACCCTCATCTCCTGCACAACAGTAAGTGGAAGCTGTCACTCACTTATCACAACAAAACATTCACAGGATTGCACTGCAATACATGTGCCAGATTCTGTAACGTATGTTCCTCCTAGTCAAAAACAAATGTTTCTTGACTTAAGGACGAAAAAAAGGACAACCCAGAGAAAAATCTACTTTAAACTATGAACAGTGTTCACAGTCTTGGAAAAGCAATAAACATAAGAGCAGCTGGGTGTTTTGGGCAATGACATGAAATTCTGATGGTTTTGTCTCAGTTACATCTCTTAACATGAAGTCTCTGTCAGGAGGGCTCTTGCAATATGATTGCAAGTATTTTTGTAGACAAGGATGCAACTCTACTTAACTGGCTTGGCCAAGAATGAGAGGTTAAACAGACTCAGTTGTGATAGCTGCATAGCCTGAAGAGCTCTCAATGCATTGTTTCAAGAGTGACCTCTTGCCTTCTACCTCTGTGAAGCATGGCAAGACTTTAATTTTTCTGTTTCACTTCTATAGCTCCCTATTGTGCAAAGCTACGGAATTAGAAAGGAGAGATGATAAATTATTGATCTCACACCCATTTCACTACTTGTGGAGCTGTCCTAGATGCTTCTTTTTTTCCTCTGAAGTGGCTTGATAGATCTTCACAGCATGAAGAGCCAAGCTCTGGAGCTAGCTGGAAAAATCCTTGGATAGCAGGGAAATTTCAGACAAGGCAGTTACAGTCAGAGTTAACTCAATTAGTCAGCAAGACCAAACATCCCCTACAAATCCACTGAAAAATATGCTGGAGAACAAAACAGTTCACTAGAAAATAAATTATGTTGTTTATGTACACATTATGTACATGTTTATGCCAGCATTTCTTCTCATTTTTCTCCAGTGTTTTACATCTCCTTTTTAATAAACCACTCATATTTCCTTTGCCTTATGAAATAAATGGACTTAATTAAGTTGTGGAGAATAATCAGACCAGTGACTTACACTTCCAAACACCTCACTGGGATGAACCCCAAATATCAACACATAGACTGTGACAGAAAACACTTCTGTGTTATGCTCCACCCTCAAACATTTCTGGTGCGGAAGCCCTCTAAAATAGACACCAAGAACTTGAAAAGGCATTTCTTTTCCTTGCCAAACCATGAACCACTAATAATTTCCATTCCTTTAATAAATACTTTCAACTTCCAGAAAAACACTTCACTGCAAGAAATGATCAAGCCAGGATATATACGAGTGGATTAAAACAGATGGTTTGAATTAAAACCTATACAACAGTAACTACAGTTGACATCAGCATTTTCATTGGAGTAATTATATTGACTATTAACTACTTTATCACTACAGCAAATAATAAATAGACCATGTTAGCAGTTATAGTTATTACCTACATTTGCTTCCCTAACACTTCCAATTTCCTGTTCAAAGTTAAATTATCCCATTATTCTTTGTTCTGTGTTTCAGTGATGAAGAGACTAAACACAAATTCACTGGGCATAATAACATTATTTTAATTCTACATGTTCTTGTTGAAGATTTCATATTTATTAAACATTATCTGCTTTTCCTGTTTCACAGTAGGCATAGGCGGCAAACACTAAGTGTCTTTTAAAAGTAACATGACACATGGTGTTTGCCCATCAGGCACGTAATCGTTCTGTTTATTTTGTCTTTACAAACTGAAAAACAGAGGGGTCTAGCAGATAGGGATTCAAGGATAAACTCTTGATCCAAGTGAGTTTTCAAATTTGCTTCTTATGTTTCTGTGCCAGCCCTAAAGCCAAGACTACACATTTCCAGGGGAGTAAAAACCAAATAAAATTCCATACCAAATACAAGATAAACATTTCCTTTCAGCATGTTTCTCTGAATATGCTCCGGGTAACAGCTTGGGACTGCCCACAGAAGACACACTTCTTGGTCTGGGTGAATCTTTCATAATTCCCCAGGGAGACCTCACTCCACCATTCCATCAGTGTAGTGCTAAGCATTTGTAAATGTGGCTGCGGGGCTCCAGCAGCCCCCACTCACATCCTCCTCCTTCGTTCCCCTGGCACCATGCAGAACTGCACTGGTTTTCATCCTGTCCTGCCACAGAGCTCTCCTAACAGAAGAGATCTTGATTTAATTTCTGCCTGTACGGTTTGCAGAAGGAAGATATCCTTGGATGTATCCATTTTGGGATATGATAATTTGTTCCCTTTCCCCCCTCTTCTGATTAATTTTTTAATCCATACAAGTTCTTCCATTTTATTCCCTGGCATTATTTTAAGAAACCTTTGCTACGGTGCTGTATCAAAGACTCACAAAATCCACATTGCAGGGACTGAACAACTTGAGTGTGTTAAAATATTTTTTTTTGCGTCAGTAGGCACTGTCTTGTGAAAGAAACATGACTTCCACAGACTCCTAAGTGTATTTATCAATGTATTTACCAACATATGTTATTTTCAAGTTTCTTCCAACTTGCTTTGCCCAAACTTTCAGATATGCAATTTCCTTGAGTTCTTCCTCATAACTGGTGTCAGGCCTGCTACATCCCACTCCTTTGCTGCCAAGGCTGATACAATACAAATCCCAGCTACACAATGTATAACCGTTTCCTGTTGCATTGTTTGAAACTCCCAGGAAAATCTCCATGACCAGCTAATGAGAAAAATATGAGACTGACATTTTGCATGGCTCTTCAGAAAAGTCTTTATCAAGACTTAATTATCTGTAAAAAAAAAAATCTGTATTTCTAGAAAAAGAGAGTCTTCACTGCATTATGCAAGAAGATTTCAAAATCCCTACCAGGGTGACAATTTTTTAAATGTTCTGCAGAAAACTAACCAGTGCTGTTACTACTTAATTTTACAGCATGCTTCTACAAAGGATGGAGATGGCAAAGTAGAGAAATCTCTGTCTTGTTAAGTAGTGGGACTCATTCCAGATTCAGAAGCTAGAGAGTCCTTACTTATAGTTTGCAGCTCTGCATCTCACCTACTGCATCATTCTTTCATAGTTCATTCTGGCACCTTTCCAGTAGCACAGAAGGGAAACAGACTATGCCAAGTATTTTTATTCCCCAAGGGGAACCTTGACAAGAGACTTGTTGTGGATGGTCACACAAAGACCAAGCTTGCCAACAGTATCTCAACATCCTCAGAAGTACATAATCACCTGAGTACCAGTACCTATGCTTGAGTGGGTGAGTTGCCAAGGTTGGAAACAGGCAACCATGGGAGTCTCTGGACCAAGAATTCCTCAAGGCTGGACCTAGGCACCCTTCAGATGGTGGATTCAGTTCCAGAACTATCCAGCTGTGCTGGAAGTTCTGCTGCAACCCTGAAAACATCTGGTTCTGCTGCAGGTGGTGACAAGTTCAAAGGTTTTAGAGTCCCTCTGTGTGACTCAAAAATGGCATCTTGTGAACTCCTATCCTAAAACGTTTCTCTTCCACTTCTGATCCCTTAGAACAGCTGGAGAAAACACCAAGTTGTGCCAAAATATTGCTGAGATGCACAGAATGCTTCTTTCCTTTATACTGGTAGGAACTAGGTCTGTTCAATGACAGCTCTCCAACTTCCAGTCACACTTTAACTCGTCTTCCAGTCCAATCCCCACTGTCACTTTCAAAGAGCACAGCATGAAAAGAGAAGGTGCAACACTGCAACATTGCAAACAGTCTCTTGGTTCTAAAAATCTCTTGTATTTTAAATCAGGTAGTGGAAGTTACAGCACAATTATTGCATCATTTAAATCGATGATAAAGTTAACCCTTTTCATGACCATTTAATTCTGTGCTATGAATATGAAGCAACTAGGGGTTCTTTTTCTTTTTCCAGTTACAAATGGGTGTTATGGAAAGCAATTTGCTCTGTGTGTACTTCACTGTATGAAAGGATAACTCACGTAATATGCTTTTATAATATAGATTAGTGTTTATTTGCTTGAGCTAGTTTTCCTTCCCCTGCTGCAGAATCAGTTAATATTAACTGTGTCCCTGGTGCAGAACCAGTTAATATTAACTGCAGTGATTTGGCTAGTGCAGTACACAGTGCTTCACTAATTCACAGGAAACACACAACTACATTTGAAATACAAACTGAAGTGAAAGTGAAAACTATAACTAGAAACTTTTTCACTTGTTAGCTTCTTAGATAGTGGTAACAAACTGCCATGCATGGTTTTGCATAATTTCCATCATCCGATCTTCCTCGTTAAATATACAGACCTAATTGCATGTGTGGGCAAAAGTTCGTGTTTCAAACTGGCCTCACTCCCCCAAAAGCAAGCCACAAGTGGCCACCATCAGCCAGTGGTTCTGGGTGCAGCTCAGTCCTGGTAAAGGAGGAGCAGTTCTGGTTTACAGGAGGACCAGTGTGTGTGTGGGTGGCTTGGCTGCAGGCTGTAAGTTCGCTTGGGAGAGCTAAGATGTATGCTAGGATTCCAAGGTTTGCTGCTGAGAGAGAAAAGGACTAACCTCTCCTTCTGGCTACAGCAGGCACTAACTGCTGATGTATAGCTAATTCTTGCAAATTGCTTCAACCCCAGAAATCAGAGGACAGCATATCAGCAAGTTTGTGTTGAAAAGGCAAGAAAATACAATGGCAACAAAAGACCAACGAAGGGAATACACACAGCAGCAGGAATATTAAAGATAACAGAGATAACTATGGCATGTACCTTATTTTGCAGGGTGTCTGACTGAAGCTGATTGTCCATGAAGTGTTTTTGGCAGGCTTGTGGGTGAAGATATTCAAAGGCTTGAAAATTCTTCTGTAAGTGCTGGAGTCACAGACATGGTTTAGAGAAAAGGACAAAGGAGAAAAGTCTCTGCAACCCAGGTTAGCCTTTAAACCAGTGGGTCTACTCACTTAAAAGATTAAACACAGATATTTAGGGGCACAGCTTCAGGCCTGAAATACCTGAAAATGTTTTTATTTTCTGAGTTTTCTTAGAAAATACAGCCCTGTCTACAATTCATTTTCAGCATGAAAATTCAGTTTTCCACTCTTAGAAATCCCAAATCCTTTTCTGTTAAATACAGACAGACAAAGTGAAATCCTTTCTTTTCCATGAGAGAGCATAGATACTGCAACATTGGCTCAGATAAATGGCTTATCTGAAATATATACTACTGGCTAGGAAACAAGAGCAGTAAAAGTAACTCCTTGGCCTTCCCTGGAATTTTCTGCTAGTCATCAAAGCCATACCTAATCCCAATGGAAAGTGATGATGGAAATACTATTTTGCTCTCTGCCAAAATGAATCTTCTCTCCAGCCGAAATGGCTTAGCCAGATCGCAGTGGTATAACTTATGCTTCTCTGTGCCAAGTTTTCTGATTCTGGCTCTTGGAATGTCTCTGTAGCAATTTCTTCTACATAACGGAACATATTTCTTCCTCAGAAACACTTAAAACTTCTGGAAATAGGGCAACTATTCTAAAGGCTTTGTTTGCAGGTCGAAGTTTTAAACCCGCATTCTCGACAGTTCTGCGCCCGCCCACATAAACCAGGATGCACTAAGATGATCGTGGTTTTGAACTTTTCAGGTTTTACTGCCAGCTCTGCTTGGACTTATGTTCCACACCTAGTGCATATGATTGAGAAAGTAGGCAACACAGAGAAAGGCATAGCAAAGACGCACAAATTAGAAGAATTAAGAAGAGAAAACATCCACCATGAACGAATGACTACCAACTGTATTATGGTACTACTATTTACCAAGAGGAGGCAAGAAAGTTTGCAGCTTAAGCTAAGGAAGATTCTGCCCTTTAGCCCCTTCTTAACAAGACTAGAATAGCTAATACATGCAAATTATGTCTAGTCTTTCTGATTATCATTAAAAAGAAAAGAATACCTGAGAAATGGCTCGTCATTGCACTGTCTGAAATCTATAAAATTTTGAGTTTACAGCCAAGAGTCCATACACTTAATGATCTTTTTTCCTGAATATTTCAAGCCAAGCAATGAGGTCCCTGATACCTCCTGACTCCATGAACTGATGGACAAATTTCCCTCTCCTTGAAGAGAATAAGCTGCCATTCAAAGGCACCTTTCTGCTTATTCTGATTCTAATAATTCATTCACATGTCACAGAAGTCTTCAGGCAGTACATGTCTGCTACTTAACTTCATGGTGACAGCAAGAACCCAGCTTTCCTGTCAATCCAGTGAGAAGACCCCCTCACCTTGGCAGTAGCAGAAGACCTACAGCATGTGGCTGAGTAGTGGCTATAACACTACCCAGAAGAAAGCATGCAGAATCATGCATATTCAAACAAAGCAACTGTAAAAATGAGGCTCAGTTTAAAATGAAGACACTTAAGTTTAGTTCTCTTTATGCCAAGGAGGGCACAATCCAGTTGCCTAAACATCTGTAGCTATCTCAGACTACCTAGGATACTCTGCCTGCCTTCCAGCTTCTACTTGAAAGGGCACAGATGTGCTATCTGCAAGTTTTATTTAGATTTTTTGAGTACCTAGAGGATATGCCTATGATGAATCCTATCCTTAGCTGTCCAAGCTCCCAACAGTCAATGGAGAGTTGGTCCATGGAAAACAGTCCATGGAACAAAGAACAGCTGATGGACTTGATTTAATTGCCTGAAAACAGATGCTCAGGTATATATAAGATGCCTGGCCTTAAAGCTTTTATAGAGCTCTTTAAGCTTCTGCCCATTCCAGAATGATGCAGATGTCCTGCAGGTCCCCTGTTATCCTTGCCAAGACATCTGCTCAGGAGTGTCTTTAATGACATTGAAGTCCTATGCATGGATTATGGATTCAATTTCCAGCTCTGTAATTGGAGCACTGATACACAGTGCACACATATATTTAGATGGTTTAATATGAATATGTAATGCACACAAAGCATCAAAGTACAACAACAGATATCAGCATAACAAACGGACATTTTGATGGAAATAAAAATTAGATCTGATATATCTCAGAACGGAAAATAATTAATTCTATTTCTTACATAAAAGTTAGGCAAATAGAATATTTGAGCATCACAGATTCATAAAATAATTTTAAAAAGTTGTGATGGAAAAACATAAATATAAAATAAAATTTAAAACCAGATTAAATGAACAATAAATTCAGGCTTGTAGCTCTTTAAATTGTCATTGTACAAAAGCATTTCACTCAGAATTATTTTTATTGTGCTATCATTAAATATGAATGTTTCTCAAAACCTGTTTCAGAGGATGAATTAACAAAGCTGTAACAGTCTGGAATGAGCTTTGATCTACCATAAAAAAATGATAAAAGGCATTTCCCACTTCTTTTCATTGGGAAGAAATTCATTTTGGAACTGCTTGAGGTTATGTATTGTTTTATTAACTGGGACTAATTCCCAGTTTATTCCTCTATGTCCTTATGTGACCTACACTCCTCAGTTGTAGAAAAGGAACAAGTAGGCAACATTACAACATTTATTTTGCTTCCTAAACATACCGTAGTCTGTGTCTGAAGCAATTCCCCTCCACCACTTCTGATGTCAGCAGGTATAGCAAACCAAAATACCCTTGTGAATTATGGATATGTATTTGAAACACCACCGTTACATTAATGTAACATCTCAAACACAATTTATGTTTATATACACAAATATAAACTTTTTTTTCGTGAATGACAATTAATTTTGCACAGATGTAGGTGATCTATTTATGAAGCAGCACTCTTTCTTGTTCATGTACCTAATGAATTAGATTAAACTAAAGTGTCAGAACCACACAATTCCCATCTTCAAAGCAACCCGAACTCTTAGAAGCCTAATTCTGCTGACTTAACAAAAAGCTGTGAAAATCGGCCTTGTGCTTTCCAATCCTGAAGGCACAAAACCCATTTACCTGTGGTAATTACACACCTATTAGAAATTACCTTCCTATTATTGTGGCCTTCACATTTTCTTCCTACCACTATCTCTGTTCTGCCCTTATCAGCATACATCAGGCATCTTGAGGATATGGACAGCATGTGGGTCAGCATCCCTGGTAGAAAGCCTGGCTGAAAATGCTCAGCTCTGAATTACTATCAAAGACCTGCCTGATCACATTCAGCATCACCCTCACAGACAGTGGGCACCCCTGTCACTTCATGCTAGCTGCAGTCTCAGTTTAAGGAGCCAGAAATCCAACCTCTTTGCAAGAAGAGAGCATGAAAAACAAGCTAAATAAAGGGAAAGCCTTCAGCAGAACTGGGCACCAGCCTGGAGACAGCAAATAGGTGATTAAATGTCCAGTATCTAGTCTCAAATGTTACGCAGTTGCCTGGCCAACTGCTGGCCTCACACCCTCGATCCCACAAGGAGGAAACACGTATGGGATTTCACCCTGTGTCAAGGATGGATCCAATCCCACGACACAGAGCCAGCTTGAAGCACAGGCTCTTGTAAGGCCGAAACTAAGTTTTGTTTACTTTCAAGACACAAAAGCCTCCCATGTACAAGTCTATATTATACTGGTTCCATAACAGATTGAAATACAACTACTGAAGTGAATTCTTTAGAGAACCATGTCATCATAGATCCAGTCCCCCTGGCAGTGAATCAGATATGGTACAGGTATGGAGGACATTTAAGTTTATAGGAAGGCCTCAGCAAGACTGTGCTGGGTAGAGCTCCATAAGATTGTCAGGATTCATCACCCGAGTGTAACTGGATGCTCACAATGACTTTTGCAGGTATGAGCACATTCACATGGAAAAAAAAAAGAACGAAACATCTAACAAACAGTTCTCATCTAATACTCTGTCCTAAATCATGCAAGAATAGCAAATGGGTGTTCTTTCATGCTGTTATCTCAAATATTCCTGTTCAACTTATACTTTCTTGTCTGACATTCTCAGCTGAGCACGTGCCCTACTCAGAATAAATGTGTTACAACATTAGAAGCAAGTTAGTCATTAGAAATCACCAAACGAAGCTCTATCCCCTTCACACATACAATGCTTTAATAATGCAACAAATCAGGACATATATATTTAGTGCTGTACCTTGTACTTAAGCACAGAAACAATGAAAATGTTCTTAATTTTTTGGTTCTGAAGGTAATCTCATGGAAGCTACTATTTTATCAGTATAGACAAAGTCACACAAAGATGATGCTGTGGTCAAGTTTTATTTATAACAGATTTTTACTGCATATCTGGACCACAGCTCATCTGCCAAGGATCATAAAATCCTCATATGCCCTTAAAACTTCGGAGAGAAATCAGTTGGTCCAGCAGACTGCACTGGGGCAAGGATTATTTTTTCTGTTGAATGAATCTATTGTAAAATGCAGACACAGTGGGAGAAAGAATCAACTCAGGACACATTTATTTTTGTTCTACTGACCATTCTGTAGTGGCAATGAACAAAAGCTGGTAACACTTAAAGAAAAAGCCTTAACTAGCAAGGGAGGAGACAGTCTTATAGATTCTCTTCCTGATAACACAGAGGACAAGCACTGGAGCCACACACATAGAAGTAAATAAACAGAAACTTGTGTTTTCTCTCTCCAAACCTGTTTGTTAATAAACAAAATGAATTTTATGGAAGAATCACCTGAGAACTGATCATCTGAGTTTTAATTATTTTTTATTTCGGCTTAATGTCTCCTTTAACATCAAAGTAACATCCCTAAAGTCTCTCCAGTGCTTCTGCAAATATAGATACCTAGAAATTTGAAGTATGCAACTCCAAAAAAATACAGAACTGTATCAGAACAAAGGAGGATGGTTATACCTTTAAACTGTAGAACAGTTAAGACTACAGGCAACTATGCCACAGCCCTTTGGTTTAGTACCATATTTTACAGCTAACAGTAGAAAGGCTAATGAAACATGACTTGCAACTCTGGAAATGTTTAATTTGCATTCAGTAACATGCAAGTATGGAGCTAAATTTAAAAAGAAGAATGGAAAGACGTCAGAAATTCTCACTGAAAATTGTACCAGGTTATTTGCACTTTGCTGTGGAAGCTGTTTTCATCCCATTTTTTAAAAAATGACTCATCAAACTGCTGTCTCGGACTTGTTCTGCTAACACGGATTTTGGCTAGGGAGTCAGGAGGGGCACCTGCCTACAGAGCCACTTGGCTGCAGCTGCTCTGTAGCTCTGGAAGAAGCAGTGACACATTTGCATAAAATTAGTTATTATGGAAAACTGTTACTGTCTTTGTTCTGAAGACCTGAACAGGACAGAGACAACCAGGTTTTAAGTTGCACTTCTTTACATAACTGGAGCATAACAAGTATAAGCAGATCAGTTTTAAACAACATGAAAGAGTTCCACTGGAGTTTATGGGAATTTTTGTTAAATAAGTTAAAGACTAGTCCAGCTGGCTGGTTGAAGGTACACGGTTTTTTTAAAATCCCTTTTATAACCTCTATTCAAGAATTTGTAAGTCTATTTCTTATGAAACTTTATTGGCCAGAGATCCAAAGTGTACAGTCTTTAAATGCTTCCTCTGTATCTCCAAATAGTCCTATATTTAAAATATGAATACACTAGAAGACTTGTTAAAGAAAAAAACCCACTAGTTCATATAAGAAAATGAAATCCCATACAATTGTTTCATAACTTCAATACCTGAGCAAAGAAAATTGAGGTATCTAACACCAACAATGATCCAGCCTGCTTACACATCAAAAACTGTCTATGAAATTCACCTTCATTCTGCAACGTTTACAAAAGATTAACCGATGTATTTTTCACATTTCACATTATGTACCTGCATTACTGCAATCAAGAAAGCTGCACAGTCATGAAAAATTGAATATAAAAATACTGTTTATATAAAATTATATATATGTGTACACACACAAAGGCATGGAAAGGTATCATAAAACTTACCATCACTTGTAGAAAGTGAGTCATTTGCACAGATCAGTGCCAAAGTAAACAGCAAATGCCAAAGATCCATACTTCTAATTCTGTAATAACAAAAGACAGTGGAAGAGTTTCTTTATAAACAAATATTACTAACATGATATGACATTTAAACTATTATCTAGTTTTATTGAATTTCTGATTGGATTTAAACCATAAGTATATTTAGTTTATGGTTTATTGCCTCATAAAGTAGTACATCATCTTGCAGTCTAGGACAGAGAGTATATACTATATTTATAAGACAACTAGCTTATGCATTTGTAGTTCATTTAATATTGAAAAAGGAAAAAAACAAGTATTGTCAATCTCTAGACTGCTTCCAGGGAATGGCCACATGGGGATGGATCCCAATGACTAGCACAGGTTAAATGTGAAAGTAGGAAAAGAACTGTACTCCTTCAGGGAACAAACATGTGATGATCCCCTTTCCAATTAATGCTCCTGTGAAGCTGTATTCATCTTCCCCTGACAAGTACAACCCTTCTCAAGTCTACAACTACATGCAGTAAAGCTGAGAGAAGTGATGCAGTTCCACAGGCCAGCTCCCACACCAGAAATGGCTGTTAGCAGAAAAGCACCTTCTCTGTACCTATGGCCACCGCCCGTGGCAGGCAGCACGCCAGGAGCAGAGAGGGTAGCAGCAGTTGTGGGGCTCCAAGAATGAGAGTAACCCGGGCTAATTCTCTGATCTGCTCCTTACTGGCACCCTGCACAACCATAAGCACCTGTCTCGGTGCCCCTGCTCAGCCACTCTGCTCTTGGGGGGCTGCCCTGGAGACTGTCTCACTTTTACCTATGTCATTTCTGAGAGAGAACCTTCTGATGGAGACCTGAGCACACCCACTAAAGCCTTTACAATCTCCAAGCATTCAAACCCTTAAAATCCTAGCATAAACCAACAAGCCTTTACAGCTTCCCCCAAAAGCACGCTCCTCCTTTTACCTTATTCACCTGTGCCACACACACACATCCTACAACCCCATCACACGATCCTGTTTTGAGGCACTACTTTGCTCCTGCCATTATCACCAAAATCTGGTAACAATAATGAAGGGCAGAAGCTGGTCTGTGCTGGACTTGCAGACAGTGCAGCCTACTGCAGAGAATTGTACCTTGCTCCCAAAACCTCATGAGGTGTCCATAGATAGTATGGGGACCCGACCATTTACAACCACAGACGTTACCAGAGATGCTGCAACACAGATGTTAAAATGAGGACTGATGCTGAAACAAGTTAAGAAGCAGTTTTTTGTTCTGTGGCACAAAACTACCAGGATACATTGACACCCCTATTCAATGAAACAGCAGAGAGAGAGAGAGAGAGAGAGAGAATACTAGCTCCATTTTCACATTTGACAGTAAATCCATATGACAGACCTTGATTCTATGTTGGACTGTTTTCAATTAGAGATTTGCTTTCTTTATCTAAAAGGAGATTAAATCACAAGTGTCCAAACAACGTGTAACAATCTCTAAGTGCGTGTTACCAATTAACAACTCATGCTATCAAATCTCTGTGTCAAAAACTAGTCAGTTTCCTAGTAGAGTTAGCAAAGTTTGAATTAGGTTAAAAACTGTAAAATGCAAGGATGCAGAGTATGTAAAACATGGTAATGCTGAATTTAAAAGGTAATTCCCTCAATTTTCTTACCCTAAGAGAACAGAATGAATAACACCACAGAAATCAAAACCATTACGAACTCCACATTTCTCATTCATGCTGTTCCGTACAAAACTTGAAAATCAGAAGGTATTTCTCACATCCTCATTAATGCAACTGCTTAATAATTCTCATGTTTCAGGCTCGGCATAGGAGGCGTTTATTCAAACTGCTCTAGACTAGCAACGCCTAAGCCAGACCTGCAAAGGCAAACCAGGAGATGCTCCCTACTGCACCCACATCAGGGCAAGGATGCCCAGCAGCACTACCCAGGCCAACTTGGGCCAGCCTAAGTAAGCGTGGGCCAGCTACATGGAGAGAGAAGCTGGAGGAGCTCTGTGGACTGACCAGGCAGGGACTAGCAGGGCCTTCCCCTGGCCAAGCAGACACAGGTCTCTCCAACAGTGACTCCCCTGTTCTCAGTGGACAGGGAGGAAAGAAGGGGTACAGAAATGCGTTAGTGAGGATTCAGGGCACTGTGGGAGTGAGGAAGCAGGACCAGGAGCAGTGACAGTTGCAGCTGCTGGAGTGCACAGAGCTGGGGAAAAGTTAATAAAGTAAATCACAGGCCAAAAATCCTCCTCTCAGAGAGATCCACTGGCACAGCATGACGTTCATCTGAGATCAGCTACATTTTCAGCTAGCTCAACTGGTCCTCCTGCTTCATCTGTACTCTTATTTAAAGGATCCTCATTGTCTCTTTTTCATAAATCTTCCACAAAAATATGTCTCTGTATTTGCCAATTCATCTCTTATTACAGAATTTATTCACTGTCAAACAGTCTTCCCTCCCCCTCAGCCCTTCCACTTTCTCTCTGAAGTTTTGTGTTCTCTTTCACAGGCCTGAGCACAATGTCACTTTATTTACAAACCTCCTGCTCTCTGCCTGTCACAGTACCCAGTTATCCCATGATGCCTCCATATTCACATTTTCCTATTCTCCCATGTCCGCCACCCCTGCTAATCTTCCTACCACTCTTCTCCAAGCTTTCCTACTTCTTCCTGGCTAGTAACAGCACAAGAAAAGCCTGAACTCTCACAGGAGTTCTCCTGTGACACTAAATGTCATCTGAGTTCATCATTCTGAGCACACCATTTCATTTTCATAACTGCACGGGACCAGGATTGGCTCTCATGTGCAGCTGTCACAGCACAGCTATTCCCTCCATCCCTGCACCCCTGACTGGCGGCCATCTCAGCTTCCTTCCAGGAAGAGTGGGTTGACAGCTGGAGTGCCAACCTGGGAGCCTGGAAACACATCACAGAGGTCAACAAACATGCTGCACTTCAGTAAGGTCTCGCTACTGCAGTTGAAAACAATTCCATTCCAGTACTGCTGTTCCTCTTGAGCTGGCAGACTTGTTTACATACCTGCATGAAGTGAACTCCACAGGAAACTGTTCCAGTTAAAATTAATCCATAAACATTTATTGTAACGAACCTGTTTGCTAACCAGATGGAACAGGACTCCACAAAGACACAGCCCAGGAGCAGGACCGGGGCAGTACAGACACGGCAGTGAGCAGTGAGTGTGGAGGGGAGGACACAGCTGCCCTTCCCTCCTCACCCTTCCCTTCCCTGGTCAGCCACAGAGCTTGACTAAAACAACTGAAACAGGGCACAGGATTAATTTGCATTCCTAAACCTCAAAGATTATCAGAATTGCTGCTTCATCCCTTGCCTTTTTGCTAGTAAAATGTAGTATAGAAACAAATTATGCTCCTTCAGTGGATTCTCACAAATACAACATCTTAGCAAGACAAAACAAAGTGTCTCTACTCTGCCTAAAACCATATGGGATCCTCCACTGCATTATCCATCCAGACAAGTTGTGTCATTGAAAAATATCCAGCTGGTGTACTCTGAACATACCCAATATGGACAGGACTGAGCTCAAGAACAGTAACTTCTCTCATCTGAAAACATGGATGCATCAAGCTACACCCTTTGTGCAACGGCCTCTGTAAAGTGCAAGTTGTGCTACATCCTTGAAGCTCAAACTGAGAGTCCCTGGAATAGGGCTTGTACTCCAGGCCTCACTCAGCCAAATGGAGTCTGCAAGGGGTGTGAAGCATCAGGGACTACATCTGTGCATCCAGCACAAATACCAAAAGCTCTGCTGGGCAGCAGGTATGATGACCACTTCTAGTGGTATCTGAGGTCAAGAGACATCTACACTACCACAGCTCCACTCTTGTGGGAGAAAATCTGGTGCAAAGCAGGAGGTGCCCCATCATGATACCACTTTTGGTGGTTCAGAATAAATATTTTGAGAGAAGGGTCCTATGAAGTCCTACCTGCACCACCATCAGACAACCACTGCCTTGCAGAAAGTTCTCTCACAAATCCATCCCATAACCACCTGCTGCCCTTCCTCTAAGACACTCTTGAAAACTTGCTGTCAACAGAACAGTATTATCCAGAGGCTTCAGTGTTAACCTAGCAAGAGACAGGTATTAGGACAAAACTGACCTTTCATAATCTAGTACTATCTACCTCCCAACATCTACCTCATATGCATATGAAAGACAAATGCCACTTTTAAAATCTCTCTTACTTAACAGAAAAAAAATAATTCAGTGTTTGTAATACACTCTATTCTAAAGAATAATAGTCTACATCCTACCCAACTCCAGCAGCTTGTAAGAATGAAGAGAGCTAAAATCAGGGGGATAAAAAAAAAATTACAGCAGCTGACTGTCTTCAAGCCAGCTGAAACTTGACCACAGAAACATTTGGCTAGAGGTCAGCTCAGGCTAATTGCTTCAGTACGGAAAGGGAGCCAGGAGTTATAAAAAGGATAAAAAAAAAATCTTGGCCTTTTTCTATAGCAATGTTGGAGTAAGGTCAATCACAACGGAATTTAAACACGACATCTCTCCAGTGGGATGCAAACATAGCATAAACAGGCAAAACTGGGCTAAGAAACTCCTTGAGAAAAGAAACAGCTTAGTCACAGCATACTGAGTGGTTTGCATCTACTCTGGTCAGGTAAAAATGTTAACACTTGGAGTAAACCATAAGGAGTTTTGCTTATAAACAAAACTTGTTTGAAGTGAGATCTTGACCTTCAGATAGCTCCTGAACCTGAAAGGACCGGAAGGAAGGGGGAGGACAAGGATATTGAACTGCACCTATGAAGGCACTGCTGCTTTTGCCGTTGCCATTAATACAGTACTCCAAATATGAGAGTTTTTCCCCTGGTAACGTCCTCCAGTTTAGCACTGCTTGCCACAGCAGCACATATGCAGCTAGTACAGAGCCAAAGGCAGCCTCTTTGCTGCAAACCAAACCACAAAATTACCGAGTTAAAGATTAATCTGAAGAGCTTTTCCATACATTGCTGTTTCATCATTCCATCAGGTCACAAACTGGCAAAGGCACAAGAGTGTGCAATGCAGACGAATATACACCAACAGATCCACCACCAAATAAGATCAAATGCTGAGACGGAGATGGTAACTCCAGGCTCTCCGGGTCTGTCCTGAATCACCTTTATTACAACTACAAAATGCGTATGCATGTACTCATACACAATTTTTCTGGGTGAAAGGCCTTTATTTTTCACAGTGTGGACATTTCTTACCATTTATCTCAGGGCAGGACCAGTGACACCAAGGGGTAACCCTTCTGTGCTTGCCTAAAAACATTCACGCCAGTTTGGCCAATCACGCATAGCTGAAATCACTTTGCTTGCTTACCCTCACTCCCCTGAGTGCCAACAGGATGGAGTCATTCTGCAACTGAAATTAGTTTCAGCCCTTCCAATCAACAGAATCTAAAACTGCAGTGGACCTAAAGCCCTCTTCCCTTCCTTGCTGATATTACAGCTTGATTAAGTCATCAGCAGCCCTTGGACAAACGCCTGTTTTTATAGAACCCTTGTCAAAACTGTATACTCAGATGTATTAATTATCTCAGTTGATATGAATAACATACCATTCACTTACTGTGTGCCACTATCCTGGATACGAAAAGAACAAGGAATGATACCACAGAAGCAGAAATTATGTACTTCAAATAAAAGAAATCCAAAAAACCTCACAAAGGGCAAATTTCAATTAAAAAAAAAAAGTCCAAAACCTAACAACAAAAGATAGGCCCACTGGGAAACAATGAAGGACTATAGCATAAAGCTGTATTTATTATGCATGTTTTGATGCAAATTTGAGGACTACTAAAAGGTACAGTGTAATTAGAAACTAAAACTAGGGAAATGAGGCTATTTTGTATTATTAATTAGATCTTTATGTAAGCTAATTAATTTATAATAGTTTCAAGTGTGAAAGTGTTAAAATTGCAAATGGCGTCTATTAAATTAATTGCTCACTTTGGATTTAGAAAAATTATTTTTCTCCCTACATAAACTTTTAATTTTGGAATAGAGACTATATGAAATCTTCATTTCAACACCCAATTTATTTCTATCTCTATTGTAATAGGCACCTTCAGTGCTTTTACTTCAGCTGGTTTCTTTTTCCCATGGGCAGATGTGTCAGCTAATACTCTGATTTAAACTGGTAACAGGCCAAATGGCTATCAGTTCTTGGATGTGGTTAAGGAGCCCTTCAGTGAATCCAGACTTTGGACATTGCTCTGGCCTTGTACTGAAAGCTATTTAAAGTCATACTCCAAAAACTGGGCTAGGAAGTCTCAGGATGGATGGGGCATATGGCCTATCAATTTTCATTTACAACAAAATCTGTAATACTTCGACAGCAGTAATCTGATGGACGAGGTACAGAGAGAGAGCGGATCTTAGCTGTAAGACCACTAGATTTCTCCATCAGAAGACAACTCCTAAAAGAGGACTGCAGTTACAGTTCTAAGTTTCTGTCTACTACAGACAGAAAATTTTGAACTTGGAAAAGACTTAATTGCTTGTTTGCCTTTCAGCTTCCCCAAAGAGACCAAAGTAGCAAAATAGATGCATCTCAGCTGAAAGAAATTGCATCATTTAGCTGCATATCATGCAGATGTGAATTGCTGAGCAGATACTCAGCTTTACATATAATTGCATCATTAAGGAAGTGGATTCAGGCCTGTTTAAGAGAATGGTAATTTTTTTCAGGCTATAAACACTTTCTCAGCGACATTGGTAATTCTTCTGAGGCTTTTCCCACTCCTTTTTTTTTTAATTATTATTATTTGGATAAATCATCCAAGGGACAAAATTCTGATCTTCGCTTTGCTATTTGTACAATCAATTGCAAAGAAAAGTGAGAAACTTTCTCTATGTGCGCAAAAGTATATTCTAATCTTTTTTGAAGAAATGTAATGCATCAATTTAATATCAAATATCATGTCAAGAAAGTGAAGAGAAATAGCTGAGTCTGTATCTACAACCAATACCCTAGTAATCTATACTAAAAGAACATGGGTTTACTCAAAAACATGTCACATTCAGACTTTACATAAAGAGATTAAATGATTTTTCAAGTGCCGTAAGAAAATTTCATACCAGTATTAAAAAAAAACCAACCAAACACAACCCAAAAACTCTTCAGCGTCTTGCTAGCAACCAAGTTCAAATCCCATCAGGACTTCATCAGTGTAGACCCAATCCATCAAAGCAGTGAAAGACATCTGATTTTAAACAGGCAAGATTATATATTTAACATGAGAATGTTGCTAAGTAATTCTTCTAACATTGCCAGATAGCTTAGCACCTACAGAAATTATGAAGAATTTACAGAGCACAGGAATTGTGATGGAAAGCAACCTAAGTGACATCACTGGGAGTTTAGGCTGGAACACGATGGAAAACAAACAAGATTAATCTCATGCTTAAAAATAAATAACCATCTTATATGTGCTGCTGGATCGTTGATACACAGCAGGCCAGTTCCACTGTTCTAGTTGGCATATTCTTTGCAAGCCTTCTCCTGTGTGCTACTATCTGCCCATCACTCCAGTTAGAAAACTACTACCTTGGGCAAATATAATCGGGCTTCAGCACACATTATAAATAAATACACATCTCATCTCTTGGAGCTTTTTTATAACATGAAAATCCTGCTTGCTCTGATTTCCTGAAGTGACTCCTCGAGGCCTGGAAGACAGGTTTGGGTTCAAGGTGATTAAAAGGAATTGAAGATGCTTTGTTCGAAAAAGCTCGGTTACTGCCAAACTCTATTTCAAAATTATGAAACTCATGTTGATCTCAGGTGAACCAGAATTTGGTTAGAGATGAGCATTTTTGAACAAAACATCCTCAATTTCTTCTAATCACCTTGAACCCAAACCTGCCTTCCAGGTCTCAAAGAGCAATTGCAGAAAATCAGAGGGAGCAGGGTTTTAATTTTAAATAGCATTTAAATATAACATGCATTTCTTCCAGGAAAAAACATCTTCAAGCAGATGTAAAATTTAAGTTCAAGACCTTGGTATTTACCCTAGACTAATGAAATTACTTAACAGTTCATTACCATAGAACAAATTAATTACATGGTTTAATCGCATGCTAAATTATTCGTATGCTCCTAATCAGATTAAAACTACATAACAGAGCCTGCATGGCATTTAGGAAGTTGTTAACTTTAATACTGCAGTAAGTGAAAGCTAGTAAATGACTGACAAAGCATTTCTGAGTGCATTTCTAGATAGCCACTCAGGACTCCAAGCACTCACATATTTACTATCAATTGGTCCACCTGATAAGATTAATCAGCCTGACAGGTCTAACAGTAATCAGTGCATTTTAAATTAGTGCAGTTTTGTATGTCCTGCAGCTCATATCAATTTAAGATGTGATGTGTATTGATTTAATCGGCATCTGCAATACGCAGATTAAAGGTAACTTTAAGTCTTGGTTAAACTGATGTAGAGTTAGCATCTGAGCACATCTATTCAATGCAACTGTTTCTCAGAATAACTGCAAGCAAAATTATCTGTTTAAGAAATTCTGTATTAATGAGAAGCAGTACGATTGGCTTTCCATTGACTTTCTCTGTAAGATCATACCAGCATTGCTTCCTGGCCCTATTCCTGTGGATTTGGTGTTTTAAGTCCACACAAGGAAGAAGTACGGGAAACCTCAAGGAAAGTCTTTTTTCCTGCATTGGAGAGGTCAGAGGATATGTGACATGGGATCCAGGAACAACTTGGAAATAAGAGTGATTATTAAAGTGGAGACAAGTGGACTGCACAGTGGGTGATCAAGCCAGCCTGACATTTAAGGGAAATAAACCAAACAGCCATCCCTAGTAATCTCTAGAGTTGGTGACCTATTAAACACTTACTAGTTTAGCAAGTTTACCTTCTAGTTAATTTTCTGAGTGGGCACTTGCAGCCAGCACAGCAATACAATGAAGCCTGTCTTCTGGAATGAGTGAGGTAAAGGGAGATGCCAGGTTGCAGTTAAAAATGAACACTGGAAACTGACAGAGCTTTGTCTTGATTTCCATCACTTCCTCTAAGAAAACTCTACCAATTAAAAAATTAAGAAGGGTCTGCAAAATAAGCCATAGAAACAGACATATTAATTTTAAATGTAATTTGACAGATCTGTTTTTAGAGATGTATTTTAATGATGTCAAACAATATTTTCCATCAGCAAATCCTGAAACAGTCTGCAGCAGGAGTCAGTGGCATTATCCATTTAACAGACAGGGAAACAGAGACAATGGGAAGAGGAGCAGCTTGTATTTACACCACAGCCTAACAGCAGAGTAAGGTATGGACTGCAACCCTCTCCAATGTCTTACCTACCAAAGAATATTACAGTCTTGCAGATATACTGCTAGCCAACTTAGCATCCCAAAATAAAGCTGTAGTGGATTAAAAAAAACCAAACAACCAAATCCAAACCAACAAACTCACAGTTTGCATTAGGACAGAAAGAATTACAATTTAGAGAAAGATCAGTTCATCTGAAACACTTAAGCAACTAGCAACACTTTCTTAATAAGTGTATAGCTCTTTTACAAACAATAGGAACAAACTATGCTCTTTAGCTTCCAGTGTAGCGGAAGTAAACCTCGCCCTCCGCATATATCATTCCTCAAACATCAGACACAAACACAAGGATAGTTCTGCATTGTAACCTTTCCTTTTACACATCACAGATAAAATATGCAAACTCTGAATTGATATGCTTAAAATGAGATACTCTGCAACACACAGTGCTACAAAAATCAGAGCTGCTCAGTGCAAAGCTGGCTGGCTGATGGAGAGCACGTCCGCCTCCACAAATGTTACGACTTCCTCCTCTGCAGGAACTCCATTACAACACCATCTCATTAAAAAAATGAAACTTTGGAGCACATTCAACTGTTCATCAAAACAGAGTAGTGCATTCACAGTTTTCCATTGCTGTTTTTGTTATTTTACGTAGGACCATGAAGAAATAGATGTTTACAGATAAAATTCCCGTGGTATCAGCCGCTGAGAGCCTGAGCCTTCACCCATAACCACCATTAAGTATTTCTCAGATTCAAACCAGAAGAAAAAAATTCCATACCAAACTAGATCCCAGGACTTACATAAGACACACAGTGCAATAACAAGGAGCAGACTAAAGTGGAGGACCATAGGACTGTAGCTGGCGAGAGTTTTGTAAAACCCTGCTGGGGGCTCTCCTGATCTAGCACAACATCCAGCTCCTCTGAAGTCTGACCAGCAGCCTTGCCTCAGTACCCATTTTTATACTGAAATAGGGAGCAAGGCTCCACTGAAACCTGTCAGCAAGTCTTAGGAACTGTCTCTCTCCCTTTAATCACCACACCAGTAATCACTCTCATATCACTCAGCCCTGGGCTCTGAAAGGCAGTCTCACCAGTGTGGACACTGTCGGTATAGAAGGGAAACAGTATGACTATTCCTTTTTGTGGTTCTTACACTGAATAAATTCAATATCACAGGGAGCTTTACTTCTGGAGAGATCAAAGATTTTCATTTTTATAAAAACTTTACCATGAATAAAAACATTTAATCCTTTTTTTATGTTTAAGAAGTCATTAACGATGATACCATCCTAAAATATGTATAACACTTACCAATCACACTTGAATCATGTGTAAGCAACCATTTCACAATAAGCATGATGACTCTAACTGCTCTTAGGTTCTACTACAAAGTGTACAGCAGCATTAAATACAGCAGCATTCTGCATAGATTATATTTTCCCCAACATTACTAAACCTGTGAAATATCACAGCAGATATGAGTTTTGAATTGCCCTGATGCATAAATTAGTCCTGATTTTTAGTTCACTTATTGCATACAAGTTTTTCTTCAGCCATCAGACTTGATAACAGGTGACTAGATTCATATAATAAAAAAGGGTCACACTTAAATGCAAAGGGTTTAAGCTCTTGTCTGGTAACACATTCTTAACAGCACATCAAATATGACAGCCCCTTGTGAATAACAGCATTTCCTAAGGATTGGGATGCTTTCCTCCCTTCTGAAAGTTCAGAATTATTAGCCTTCATTTACAAACAGGAAACTGAAACACAGCGAGGTTACAGAGGATGACAGAATCCGAGTGAGTCTGTAGTGGAGCTCAAAAGCAAGGCCAGACCCCGAGTCCAAGCTGTGTGCTCCCAGTGCTAGGCACGCTTTTTGCAACTGCTGCTTGCAGAGAATCAGGAATGGGCAGTTTAGCTAGGGATCAACTGGCTCTCTGGGCACAGAAAGCCAAGAAAACACAGCACAGAAACAGTTTTCTGTATGGTTGTTTTGTGATGTTTCAGCTATAAAATAATAGAAGCCATTCATAAATTGTTTTTCAAGTGTGTTTAACTCCGTATGAGAAGGCATGGTAACCACAACAAAAAATGCTTTGGTTAAGGAGGTCCCTAATGACTAAGTTACACCTACTTTACAAGCATTTTTACAAGTAACTTTTCACTATTCTGACCTTCTTATTTTCTCAGTGAAATTGTTTAAGTATAAACGAATCTCCCAAGCAGAGATCCATGGCGCAATGAATGCATCCAGTGTTCTATCATCTGGTTTCAGAAACATTAAGAACATGGATACAGGATAACAAGTTCTATCTATTGGTATCGTAACCAAAGCAAGAAGTATCTAGAACGTCTCTTCTATTTAATGACATTACAATTGTGTACACTTAGACAGGAATAGCCAGTTCAAGTCTCATAAAACTGCTACAGCCCACAGATAGCAGCTGTAAAGTCTCATGCAGCAATTTAACACTAGATAACAGCTTTTCAGCTTCATGACATGAGCAGTCACAGGTCTGAATCCCTTACACCACAGTGTATTTCCGTGATCCAAATTTACCCCATTGTATTTTGATTAAGCTTTCAGTAATACATTCTAGATATGAATTTGAACCAAAAGGTGGATTAAAACTACATGTCATTTAAGTATCATTTAAACCATGATTTGTTATCTACAATGTTTTGCTATGCATTTTCACCTTATCCCTTGCTTGTAAAATACAGACTTTCTTTCTCTATTTTCTTCACGAATGTGCATTTACAAAGTCAGGCAATTAATACCCTAAATGACACTATAAATGAGAACCGTCTCATTAAAATGCAATATAATAATTTTTCTCTGACAATGGCAAATAGCCTTTAAACACTTCTAAGAGTCACCAAGCCCTCTATCTACAAATATTGGCTACTAGAAGTTGACAGAAATGGGCTTGAAGCCATCAATTTAATCAGGATTGAATTTGACAGTGTTAATTCACAGATCTCTATTGTCCTGGGTAATAAAATATGACAATTAGATCCCAATCAGAATTCTGTATACTGCATATTATAATTATCACCTCCCACAGGAATGAATCATGGGATCTGTGAGGATTATCTGCAGGGCTACAGGCTACTATTGAACCCTCTGCTTAGCCAACATTGGTAATAAAGGCACTCACAGGTAAGATAAAAGTTATCACACTACCTCAAATGTCAGCAGGGGATGGATGATGCTTCACGCCTCCCTCAGCTCAACTGCAATCCATGACCTTCTCCAGCCATCCCAGCACCTACATGAAAGCAGAAGAAACAGACAAGGGATGAGTTCTGAAACAGCAAAGGTCACCCGCGGTGGGAGGGCAACATAACAAAATCCAAATGGGTGTCCTGGCACTGCTATGCCTCAGGGAAGGCTATCAGCAGGGCAATCTGCCTGGCAGCCCTGAGTGCAGCACCTGGGCTTCTCACTCAAACAGCAGCAGTGGCCTGAAAACCCGTGTCACTGAGGCCCTGCCAAGCCACAGGACCCTGTGCTAACCTTGACATTAAAATGGACCAACAGAGATTTAAATGGCAAAGAGACATCAGGGTGACTGACCAACTCTCATTCTTAATGCACATTCCTGCTGAAAATCACCTGCACTGGAACTAATCTCTGAGTCACCCAGAGGATGAGTAGTACCTCACTACTCCTATGACTACTTCAGAGAATAAATTGCAGTGTGGTAACTTATAAACTGGTAATTTTAAGAAAATAACATTTCCTTTTTCTCTAAAAGAAAAGTGTCTGAACCTCAGGAAAATGGCATGCTGTTGAAAAAGAAAAAGGCAGTACATCACTTGTTATGTTCAGAATTCCTAAGCACATTATCACTGCCATGATATCTGGCACAGCAGCAGCACCCAAAATGGCTTTGAATTAGTAGTATCTCTATGTTTAATAAAAATAACAGGAATTCAACATGGAACGTTACTTCTTCCCAAAGATGCAAGTCAGCTTTTAAATGCATCTTAAAAAAGTTGGCCATCGTGCCCACATTATTTGAATAATTCATAATAATCTGGTTTCTAGTGGGTGGGGCTATGAAAAGAAGTCCAGATTTCACAGTATCAGACTCTTTAAATTACCACCAAAAAAAAAAAAAAGGCAGTCTGCAACACCCCACAAATAACACCTGAAGAAATACTGTGTACATTCGAGGTGCTGGAGCAGATCCAGAGAAGGGCAACAAGGCTGGTGAAGGGACTGGAACACAAGTCCTATGAGGAGAGGCTGAGGGAGCTGGGGTTGTTCAGCCTGGGGAAGAGAAGGGTCAGGGGAGACCTCATCACTCTGTACAACTCCCTGAAAGGAGGTTGTAGCCAGGTGGGGGTTGGTCTCTTCTCCCTGGGAAGCAGCAGTAGGACAAGAGGGCACAGGCTTAAGCTGTGCCAGAGGAGATTTAGGTTGGATATTAGGAAGAAATTCTTTACAGAGAATTTCAGGTATTGGAATGGGCTGCCCAGGGAAGTGGTGGATTCTCTGTCCCTGGAGGTGTTTAAGATGAGACTGGATGTGGCACTTAGTGCCATGGTCTAGTAACCACGGCAGTGTTGGATCAAGGGTTGGACTTGATGATCTTGGAGGTCTTTTCCAACCCGGCTGATTCTATGATTCTGTGATTCAGATATAATGTTCTGGGGTCACACTGCCATAGCTTTAATAAGACCTTAACAAGAAATAAGCAACATTAAAAGAGAGTTTTCTTTGATTGAGTTAATACTAGCTGAACAAAGAGCAGGAGGAATTTTTTCGCATCCATAGAACTGTCTTCCTTTTAGGTGTATAACTTTAATGTATGGATAAACAACTAAATAATAAATAATGGAAAGCAAAATGTGATTCTGAATGAAAATTTCATTAGTATGTCTCTGGAATCCTTCTCTAGTGCAATGTGTAAAAGGCTGTCACCTCTGTTTTTATATTAAAAAAACCAAAACAACACCTACCCAACTACTAAATGAAAAAATCATTGAACTTAAAGAAAAATTAAACATATATTTGAAAAGAACAGAAGGTAATTTTCATGCAAACCCAAAAATAATATATTATTATAAAATATATCATCCTACGTGTGGTTAGCTGAAGTGAAACCTGAAAGCAGGGGTCCCTCCTGGTTTGCATCATGAAACAAGTGGACTAGACAGGTCTGGACATAGTAAGTCTTTACCCTGTTCTACCCTGTAATATGCACAGCCAAGTGCTATGATGCCAATTTTTTGAAAGAGCCTGCATATATAATTCCACCAGAGTCTTGTTCATGTAATTTCTCATTTTCAAAAGAAGTCTGAATTTCAGAGAGAATAACTGATCAGTAAGCCTCTCTTTTCCAAAAATAAAGGGACAGCTTAGTCTGAAACAAACATAAAGTCTAAGCCAACTGTTGACTGAAGTAAGCTACCAAGGACTACTGACAAATTCCTGTTACAAAACACTCAGTAGGGCATTAACAAGGGGAAATGACCTTTTAATGACAAAGCAGAATCCTTTTACAACAGGACAAAGAAAATTATTCCAGTAGTCTTTCCAAAATATTTTGAAATCCAGCTCAAGAGCAGAAAAGATCTCTTAGCTACTTTATGGGCAACGAAGGAAAGTGTCCTAACTTCTGATTACCTGATTGTACTCAGAACATTTTGTTTCTCTCTTGGCAGCTGTGACAATGTGCTCCAACCCTTGCCTTTTTCTGCTTGAGCAACAGACACCAGCAGTGGTTGTGATGGCTACATCTGGCTTACAGATATCAACACAACAGTTAAGGGCCATAAATCTTGCTTGACATCTAAGGGCCCTGAGTCTTGTTGAACAGCTAAGGGCTAGCAGCCAACTGAAATATGGCTGCTACACAAATATGACTGTCGGTCAATCATCTTACTCCATAAATAGTGGACAGCCCAAGGCCTGTCCAGCTCTCCTGCAGGGCAGCAGGCTGCATGCCAGGCTCTCTCCTTGAGTACAGACACCTCTCAAGGCTACTCCTTAAGAATGAGAGATTCTTTCCCATAAAAGATTCTTGGTAAGTGATTAGTAGCATGCTAAACTTTGGAATCTTGACATAAAATATTGATTGTGCACATACAATTCTTCAGGTATAAACTGTTGACCAAGTCTGGGACTAAGTCTGAATCCAGACATATCTGAACTCCCCTCAGAAAATTTAGAATGTGTGGGGATCCTTTCTGAACCTCATGACTCAGTGGGAGGCTCTCCTGAACAGTTTTGTCTGACTCCATCCTCTGTGCTGTAAACAATCAAACACACATTGCCACCCAACATCGTTAAACTGCTGACTCATTGGCCAAACTTTGTGAAATCAGTGCTCTACATCAATAAACATTTTGTAACTTTTCTCTAGCAAGTGAAGTGAGTCACTCCACCTGCGACAGCAGCAAGTGGAGATAGCACAAAAAATGCCAGCAGCAATATCATTATTTGCAGTAATGTAGTTTAAAACAAGCCACACAAGCACAAAGACAGTTATATTTACACTTGGCTCTGACAGGTGTGAAAAACAGGCACTAGTGTACCTAGGTAATGAGCTAGATATTCAAATGAGAAGCAGTCTCCCTCTAAATAGAAAAACTGCAGCTTCAGCAAAAGGAGAACACAGATTCACATGAACAAACAATACAGGTGAGGCCTTTTTTCCAGAGACACATATTTTGACAGAAACATATTACTGTAACCCACATGGCAAACAAAAGGATTGCAGCACTGAAATTAGAGAGGGCCCATCCAGACTAGTTTGCTTCACAAAATAAGAAACAGACTCAGACTCATCACTCCCTCATTGGGATGTGAGCATCTTAGCCCTTTATTATCTTCTCATTACGTCATAAGCTAACGTACCAAAAAATAATATGGACAAGACGGTATGGGCCCAAATGTGCCAAAAGTTCTTTTGGTCTTCAAAAGAGCATCTAAGGAAACGCCCAGTGATAAAAAAAAGTTGGAAAGGCTTTCACCCCTGTCCCATGTAAAATCTTAATAGAAAAATTGATGAAGTACCAACTAGGTAAGAGTACAGTGAAATGTACTGAAAACTAGCTGAAATGCCTGGCTCAAAGGGTTTCAGGCAGTGGTACAAAGTCCAGCTGAGGGTTAGTCACTAGTGATGCAGTCCAAGAGTAAGTGCTGTTTAAATCTCCCCTAATAACCTTTTCCCTGAAGAGGTAACAAAACAGTGGAACAGACTGCTTAGAAAGATTGTAGAGTCTAAGGCTACTCAAAACCCAGATGGACATGGCTCAGTACAACTGCGTTAATAAAATCCTGCTCTGTACAGGAGAGTCAGACTAGATGATATTCAGGGTTCCCTTCCAACCTTAATAATTCCACAATTTCACAATTCTGTATATTTACATAACTGAAAAGCTGCAGGCAGCAGACAAAAAAGATGAGGGTATAAATGACAGGCTTTGGAAGAAAGATGGCAAACTATGGACACGCCGTGATTGCATGGACCATTGACAAAGAGTGTATCATTTCCAGCCAGACACATGACCTGGATTCACAAGTCCTAAGAGACTGTTCAGGAGTTCTGCCCCTCCATTATACTGGGCTACCAACAGATGCAACAGAGGATCTCTGGCATCTGTGACAAACTATTTCCAGAGCATTTGTGCTTCTAAGATTTGGCCTAAGGAATCCTAATTTTCTCTTTATTCTATTTCTCCTGTATTTTACTTCCTTCCATTTCTAGTTAAACAACTCCTCAACAACTAAATTCAAAGGACAACAAAACATAATTTGCCTGAGATGTATTCTAATTGTATCTGATAAGCACTTCATTAATTTCTCTAGGTTGCATCAATTGTGATATGTGGCACTTGCTGAGAGTCTTGAACTGCTTTCTCCTAAACCCATTTTGAAAATATTTATCTCAAACAGAAGGAAAAATGGGCTCTTCATATATATTTTTAAGTTTTCTCCATTCAAGTCATTCCATCCATTTGCTGGCAAGTTGAATATGAGTCAGCAGTGCCCTGGCAGTGAAAAGGGCCAATCATGTCCAGGGAGGCATCAGGCAAAGCATCAGCAAGTGGTCGAGGGAGGGGATTCTCCTGCTCTGCTCTGCACTGGGGCGGCCTCACCTCAAGTCCTGTGTGCAGTTTGGGGCACCACAACATAAGAATGACATCAGGTTGTTAAAGTGTGTCCAGAGGAGGGTCACCAAGGTGGTGAAGGGCCTTGAGGGCAAGATTTATGAGGAGCATCTGAGGTCACTTGGCTTGTTCAGCCTGGAGAAGAGGAGGCTGAGGGAGCACCTCACAGATGTGTACACCTTTCTGATGGGGGGCAGCAGAGCAGGAGGTGCTGATCTCTGTGGTGACCAGGGCCAGCACATGAAGAAGTGGAATGAAGCTGCACCAGGGGAAGTTCAGATTTGACATTAGGAAAAGGTTCTTCACTAAGACAGTGATCTGCCACTAAAACAGGCTCCCCAGGGAAGCTAGTCATGGCATCAAACCTGTCAGGAGTCCAAAGAGTTCTGGACAATGCCAGGAGTCTCTGGTCCTGTGAGGAGCAGAGTCAGACTCCATGATCCTTATGGGTCCTTTCCAACTTTAGATATTGTGTGATTCTATGATCTTTTTGAAGTTCAAAATCTACTTCTCTAATACAATGAGGTTTCACATCCTCAGCTGAAATATAATTCTTGCAACTGTGAACTCACTCGTTAACATCTCTCACCAACTTTCTCCTTTGCACAGGAATTCCCTAAATTCTTTCAAGGAAACACTTACAAAACCCATCAGAACTTCCATCATCATTCCCTTTCTCTTCTATTTGATAGCTAAGGCTTTTAATCTGTTTTTGTCCTCTAATCTTTACACTTTCCTTTCTTTACACAGCATACGCTGGACAAGGAATCACATTCTAGTTCCAAATTAGAGCCTTTTCCCCCCCCCGAACTTATTCATATCCTTAGGAGTCTAACAATAAATCTTGCCCTTCATGCTTTAAATACTTCACTGAACCACATTTCTGTTCTCACAGACTTGGCAGTCTTTGCCTCTTTGACATAACAATAACCGGAACATTTTCTTAGCAGCACTAATCTGAGTAACAACTGATATTTGTTTTGGCACTTGTAGTAGAGATGAAAAATGAATTTATGTTTTCCACTGCATTATGCTTACGAGTGTATATGTGGACAGGATAGCTCACAAGGTCTGCACCACAGTGCAAGGCCAAATATAGGAATTAATACACCTCTTCAGCTTTTTAAAAGAAACCCATCAGTGTTGTAAAGGAGGCAAACAGGTAAGAAATCCAAACTTTCTAAGTAAGTAGCAATTTCACTTGATATACAAGATAGCTCTTGTGGTATCCAGAAATCCAGACTGTCTTCCATAAGTGAAGTATGTCATTTTCCCAGCTACAGTTAATGATCTTATTGGGTGGAAGAATGTTATGAAAAATAGTTTAGTCAATGTTTACAGACGGTATTTTGAGATCTGGACAGCTGGAAATCCAGAACTCTATTACCTGAAACTGCTGCTGACATATCAATAACTTAAAAGGGAAAGTTTCTTGATAAATTAACACAGAAATGTCGAGCACAAGATTAGAAAAAAGATGTATTACTGGATTTTTGTAGCCACTTCTAGTGTCCACACTTAAGAGACTAACAAACATCAAAAGAACATGGACCTAAAAATGTTGCTTGAAGTCTGGGACAACTTTTTAGAACCAAGATAAAAGCCCTAGTTTATTGAGAAAAATACATAATGGATTACTGTACCTGATAATAATCCATATGTGGAAGAAGCAATAAACACTAGATTGCTCTTCAATAAAACATAAGACATAATGATGAATTGAGAATGGAAATAAGGAAAAAAAATCTTTTATGAGGCTGAAGCAAAATGAAAACTGGAATTTACTAGAGGCTGAATAATAGCAATAATTAAAAATACCCATCACTTCAATTTGCTTTTCACATAAATTACTAGGTACAAGCAGCTGTAACAGAAATAGAGAAAATATGGTGATATAAGACTGTCAGGCATTATATGGTCTAATCCCACTCTTCACAGCCAGATCAATTAATTCTTGCTTAACTCTCATCTCTGACTACTGGATTTTTCTAAACACCAACAAAGACCTGTGAAGATTTTGCAGCCTCAACAAGCAATCTATCCCAACGCATCTATCCCATTCCACTAGGAAAGTTACTTTGATATGTACCTCAAGCCTCTCTTGATGCAATTCAATTTCTCTACTTCCCCTGCCTTGCCCCCATAAGACTATAGATCAGATTATCCCTGCCCTTTTCATAGTCTTTTACCTACCTGAAGACTGTTACACTTCCCTACCTCTCTAGATCACACAAAACATACTTTTCAACTAAGTTTTCCAGATTATGGATCATTCTCAGGGACTCATTCTCAACAGACTCTCTCCAGTTAGTCCAAGTCTGAAAGCAAAGCAGAAACTTCCTTACTTCTTTAGGTAGTTCTTTTTCAGCTTTATATATCCTGCTATATCTCTCCTTTTGCAAGTGGATGGCAATTGCATTCTTGAGCCACAATCAGCCAGCTCCAGATAATTTTCTGCAAAACTGGAAAGCCTAGCTTTTGAATAATAAGGTTCCCTTTCCTATTGACATCTTCATCTTATTTTTCAGTAAGCATTTCTCAATAGGCAAAAAAAATGTTGATGGACATGGAAAAACAAAGTTATTAACTAAAGCAAAGATAAAAACTGTGGTTCAGGGAATTGGGACTGTAAAAAGGTAGAAGAAAGAAAATACAGAATTTTCCAAAAGGAAATAAAGAACTTAAAGAAAATCACCTGTTAAATGCATTTTGCCAAAATTTTTACTGCTATAAGAAAAAACATGGTGTATAGAATGATTTGGCAAACTGTTAATACAGAAATATACAAACAATATATATTGGATCAAAAAGCTCATGACAACTAGCACAGTGGGTAAATAGTGCAGTGCTTTGAAATACAGGGCTTGAAATTCAGAGATAAAAATTTTATTTTAGGCTTACTGGTGCCTTAGTATGTAACTTGGGCAAAGTTACAACCTCCATAGTTTCATTTTTTTCCCTACTTTTTGAAATGGTGTAACCTTAGGACATTGTTCTTGAGAACAAAGTAGAGAACTGTAGGGGACAGTAGCAAATTTACCTCATCTCCATCATTGCTATGTTTGAGCTTAGTTTGGCTGTTAAGTCTTGCAGCTGCTACCCTAAGCATTATTAAAGATCTCAATTTTTAAATTACTAGCTTTTCAAGTTCTAAAAATAGCTCACATTCAAACAAAGACCTGTGAGTGGTCACTTTCTTCAAACTTCCCTTCACTCAACAGCAAATACAAAAAGCCCACTTTGTTGTCGTGTCCCAAAACAGCCTCTCTGTGAGTAGCTCAGTCACTTCTGTTTCCTCAAAAAAATCTAACATTTGCCTTTTCAGTTTCCCAGGGGTCAGATTTCACTGACAGAAGAAACACAACGCTTCGTGAGTGTATTTCACCCAAAATTATGTAGCAAAATGGACAGATCTTTCTATACTTTTGAAGTACATTCTCAGCTTTTCAGTCCTGAACTGCACTTCCTCAGGCCTTTTGCAGAGTCAGGGAATCTGGACATCACTTGGCTATGCAGAGCAACGCCTAAAACCCACACTGCTGAGCATTCAGCTCCAAGGTCAGCATGACTGGTGCTATCAAGAAAGAGTGCATGTGAATACCTTAACCATTAAAGAAAGGGGGTTATCCAAGTTTGCTAAGAAGAAAGATGCTGAAGTCAGCCAGGAGCAACAAATGCAGCTGGCAAGTGCATATGTATGAAGGGCTGAAGGGCTAAAATGAAGCCTTCCATCCTCTAAATCCCCAACCATGGGCTGTTCCTTGAGTTAGGCATCCAAGCCTGATCAGCTGTTCCTGCAATGCTGAGATACTCATGGCTTCTAGTACTACTGGAATATGAGTGAATGTATTAATCACATTAAATATAAACATTTTGTTAACAGAAAATACTGATCTTAGTTTTGTTCATCAACAATTACTACTGAGATTTCATTTAAGACGGCAGCAAGAGTGACTAAGATTTACATTTTAGTTGTGGCTTTTCTATTGCCCTCTCTTAGTTTTCTGGGATGAATTACTAGCAAGCTACATATGTATTTTATGTATTTTCATATTCTAAATATATTTCTCTTATGACAATCCTCTACAATTTTGGAAAACAAATACTCTTAATGCTAGAGAGCTGCCTGTTTAACGAAGCCAGAGGAGCGATATATGCTATGGCTTTTAAGAGCAGCTTTCCAAACTCTAAAAATTGCTTAAGAAGACACATTTCTTGCTGGTTTTAGTCTCCCCTTTCTTCATGTTTTCAAAATGTCTAGTTTCTAAAATCTAAATCTGAAGAATGACCTTAGAAGAAAAAAAGCTAATAGATCAGAAAAAAAAAATCTTTTAAAGGTCTCAGGCAAAGGCGCTAAACATTTTATTTCAGAAACAAATATTTCATCTGGGGAGATCTCAAATCCAGATTCTTAACTCAAGAAAGATTATACATGGCATTATTGGCCTGTACCATCCATGAAAATAGAGACCCAGAAGAGATATCCCATGTCAAAATGACACTATATAGTTGATTCCATATTCCATATTTTTCTTCCATTCTATTTTAAAAGCAGTCCCCATTTGCTTCTGGTTATTACTCTAATCAACAGAAGGAACACAACTCCAGAATACCTCTCTGCAAGTTGATTACAATGAGGCACTTGGGAAATCTGAGCATTTAATCCAAAGGCCTTCCATTCATATTCCCTAGGACTGCCTTGGCTTGCATATATGTATACGTTTAAATTGTAGGACTTTATGTATATGATATGAGTTTGTACCTGTTTCATCTTGTGAGTTCTTACTACAGCTGTCATTTATTTTAAGTTCTGCTTCTGATTTTCATGTATATTTGCTTCCATGCTGCCTCTTTAGCTTGAAGTATTTTTAATACATCTCAGGAAAGGTGCAAGACAACATGCTGCCCAGCTGATGAAAAACAGAGTCTAACTATAAGAGCACCAGTATCAAAAATTAAGGTTTCTTTACATGTGGCTAACTAGGAAACAGAAAGTATCTGTGGCACAAATTTTTGTGGGTTTTTTTTTGGGGGGGGGAGAATAGTCAGAATATACATAGGAGTGGGGTGGAGAATTCCTCCAGAGTATGTTTTACCTGAGGTGTCAAGTGAAAATATGTATCTTGTGCAATTCACATTTTCAGCCAAATACTTCTCCATTGATCTAGGCTTGTTTTCTAAAAATATTAAATCAACAATCTTAAATCAGACTCAGGAATCCAAAGAGGCCTATTTTCACAGGCTCACAGGAACACCACTGATGGCAGAATTCAGACAGCCTCTAGCCTGTACCCAATATTAGAATGAATTAGAAATATTAATTTACTTATGTATTTACATCATGTCATGTAAGTATTTATTGGCAATTTTCTCATGTTTGGTTACATAGTACACATCAGAAATGCCACGTAATTGCAAAAGAGAATCAGGTAAACTCACTTAACACTTTCAATTAAAATCAACACAGAGTACTTCCTCTTTCCATTTCAGTATGCAGACATCACAAGGGGTCCCTGAAGAGATTCTCATGTGCCAAATCAGATAATCTCTAATAACTTCCTTATGAGACACTTATAACTAGATGGTAAATGATGTCATTAAAAACGAAGGGATTGGCAGTTTTGTTGCATTTCTAAGGTATGTTTCTAAGGTATGTTTATCAACATCTTTGTAAATTTTACTTCCTCTGTATAAAAGTGACTTGCAAGTTATCAAGTACTCACAATTATTACAACAGGAAAAGAAGCTAAAGCAAAAAAAATGTGGGTTTTTCATTTCTCCTTAAACTCAGGTTATTTCAGAAGTTTCATCACAGTGGACTAATTGATGCTGACAGTAAGTGACTAGGAGATGTCACAGAGATTGCTTCTGGGCATAATAACTACTGTCTACCACAAAGCACGTGCATTTATACAGATGCAAATTATTATTCCTTGTTCTGCTGAATGGTAAGTTTAATGTAAAGTTCATTTATTCTTCATCTGTTCTTCTAAGATGGAATCCTCATTTTCCATTACTGAATCACTAATTTAATGAAGCTCTAATTTACCTTGTCAATGTTTAAGAATCTAGACTAGGGATTCAAGGGTTCCATTTTGTTACAGTGTGAGTCTTTAAAAAGATTAATTACAAGCAGTTATTTCTGTAAGCAGTTCTGTACTGGGCACAAAGAAAAATCAATTTTCTGAAACCTGAACATGATTTGAAAAAATAATACACCAAACTCAGAATGAAAACAAGTGATCTATACAGATGAACAAAAAATAAGTATTACTGAATAGAAACACTGGGGTTTTTTAAAACAGAGAAAAGGCAGCATACTTCAACTTTCACTTCAACTTGTTCTTCATAACTCCAGTGCATGCTACCTTGCCTTGCCAAAAATAATGAATTACAACAGTGGACAGCAGTTAGATTGCCAGGGCAGCATGAATCACTGTCAGACTGAAAACTCACAACAGTGATACTTTTAAAGATAAAAGTATCATTTCAACATTTGGTCACAGATCTGAAAAAATATATAGATAAATGGATTTGAGAAATTTTCAGAGTGCTTTGCTTCCTTCTAAAGTACCACATAAGTCCTCAGACCACATGTTGACATCAGCAAATTTTGGTAATTTTATGACTTGTAACTTTTGATTAGTGATTTGATTCTTTTACAAAATATAGTTTATCTTGGTAGATGATCAAGCATGGATCTAAAAATGAAAGAAACTATTTCCAGCAACTTGAGTTGTGATAGCAGTGTGAGAAGCTGGAAGTGCTTCTCACCACAGTGAGTGCCTTTCTCCAAACCCATGAATTTTGTATGAAAATTATCACATAAAATCAGACCAAAATACTAAAGCAAGATGCAGCTACCATCCCTTGAATCTGTTGTTTCTGAGGATTATTAGCCTGCTATAGAGAGCCCAGCAGAGATCAAATCCGCTATACACATCCATCTGTGAAAGCCAGTTCACAGAATTCGCACAGAATTCTCGAAGCAGAATGAGATTATCCTGTGATAGCTTTTCCTACCAGAAGCAATCCATTCCTTTAACCACAACTGAAATGAGGCCCAACAGAAGAAATCAGAAGAGTTCCACCCCAATAACAAACTGAATTACTTTGCTAATTTACATAGAAAAGCCAGTTTCAAACTAACAACACATCCTCTTTTTTCCTAAGCATACCACAGACCCCCTCCTTCAGTATGTCCCAGCTGCCACAATGACTATGGGATATGCCAAGACTGGCAGGTAGAATATATGTCATGCCCCTCACAGTCCCATCTTTCAAAAGGAGTTCATACTCTTGGAATGGCTCCTAAGCATCTTTCAGCTGCTGGATGAATATGACGTGGTGGGACCTATCACATCTCACCTGTCACCACAAAAGTAGTGTATGAATAAGGACTTAGGTGAATGAGCACAGATGGATTCAATTCTAACAGTGCAAGAAACAGCTCAAATGCCACTCACTGTGCATAAGAAAAATTAGGTGAGAAAAAGTAAGATTGGAGGTCTAAAACAGACTGGGAAGAGAGTGGAATGAAACGTGTAGAGAAATTAAGAGCTTAATACAATATTCGCTATGTCATACTCATGGCGAGGCTTCGCGAACGAAGATTTGGGAAGGCTCTATCCACATTTGCTACAGGCACGCTGGTGGCTTATGAGGCCAATACGTGACAGACATATCCGATTGCAAAAGGCACAGCAGAAAGACTCCTTAGGTGGTGTATTCTGCAATACACGGTTCTTTCTGTGTTGCCTTTTTTCCTCGAGAGTGATCCTGTGTGTGTTCTCGAAGGAGACAGCAGCGTTATAGATGGTGTGTCTCCAGGCCTCCCGATTTGAGGCCAGAGTAGACCAGTTATGGTGATCAATATGGCCAAGGCTGAGATGTTGTTTCAGGGAGTCTGAAACATGGGTCATCTACCGCCACCACCTGCGACTCCTCGAACGCTTCCATCAACGCTGCCTCCGTTCAATCTTAAACATCCACTGGTCAGATTATGTGACCAATACATCTGTTCTAGAGCAAGCAGCTGTCACAAGTATTGAGGCCATGTTACTGAGAACGCAGCTGCGATGGGCAGGGCACGTCTCAAGGATGAAGGACCACCGCCTGCCTAAGATCCTGCTCTATGGTGAACTTGCCACTGGCTGCCGCAAGAGAGGAGCCCCGAAGAAAAGATTCGCTATGTACACTTAGTTCAAAGGGATGAGAAAGACTGCACAGGGAGGGCAAGACAGAAGGCAAACAAAGTCAGGTAGAGTAAATATGTAGGTGAGGCAGCTCGATGTCGTGTACCAGAATTCGCACATCTCATTCCCCATGAGCCAGCAGACAGCCTATGGCAAAAAATTTCAAAATAGCCCAGAAAGATTCAAAACAGACCAACAAAACTCACAGGAGATGACACAGTCTGTACTGATCAACAGCCTGTCTCCAGGCTGGCCCCAGGTTGGCTCTTCCCATGTGGGCAATGACTCAAGGACAGCATCACTCTGGCAGCATGGGTGGTGTCGCTCTGCTACAGAGGCCCAGCTTCTTTTCTAGGTACCCGAAAAGTGCTTCAGAGGCATTTGGCAGAACACTGAACAAACTCTGCGTTCACTTTATGAGTCAACATTTAAGCCCAGGAAAGAGAAGGTAATTATGGGCCACATCAATCTTCTACTTACCAAGAGATCTCTGAACAGCACAGATAAAAGATAACAGGAAGCTGCCTAACAGCTACTCCAGATGGGCCACTGTCCCAGTGCTGCCACAAGGTCACCAGCCAGAAGAACTCATCTAAGACTCTTCCCCTGTGGTTTCTTTCCTTTTTGAGGCAGCAAGAAAGGAGTGGATTAGTGTCAAAACAATTTGAAGACTTCTCTCAAGTATTAAGTAGATGAAACTTTTTTTTGGTCTAAGTCCTTCAGCTCCTTCCTCTTGCTCTCTGTCCTACTACCCCTCTCTTCGTCGTCTTCATGCTTTCTTCTGACCTTCCATGCTCTTCTGCCTCTCCTTTTCCATTACAAATGTGTTCAGTATTTCTAATCTTATAAAATTCTCTGTCCTCTCAGCCCAGAAGTATCATGAGTCTTTCCACAATTTTCATGTCAAACTCATCAAACAGTGCATCCTCTCATTGAAGGTCTCATCCTCCAGTTTGTGGGCCTGACTCCTGAAGGATGGATCTTTTACACCTCAAGAAAGTTTCTGACGATCTGTTTTTGGAGGCAACTCAGAATCTGAATCCAATCTCAGTCTCCTTTGCTCACTCTTCTGATTGAAATCCCCAAATCTGTTTTTTTCTGGTGATTACCTTCCATGGAGCTCCTCATTTCTACATTCACAGTGCTCCCTCCTTCCCCTTTATCTATTGGAAATCTCACCCAGAATCACCACCTTTGCCTATATGTAAAACACTGAGAATATTCCTCCTACCTCTTAATTCAAATTAATTTATCTTGTCACACTGAAAAATACAGTTGGGAGTAAGTTTAAAATAACTGTAAACTCAAATCGAATTTCACAGAACTGAGATGCAAAAAAAGTCTGCAGAAACTCTCTTTTCTTCCCCCTGAACTTAGGACTGACTAAGTACTAAGTTCTACTAAGTACTACTATATTTATTATATAATAAAAGGCAATGGTTTAAAGACATTTTACATTTAAAATTTGAGCTAAATCTAATTTTAAAAGGTTAAAGGACAGCTGAAAGCTGGAAGTAAAAGAAAATATTGAAAGGCCAAAGCAAATTTGAATTAATAACCCCATCTTTTCCAGGTGTTTCAAGTAATTAAAAAAAAATTAAGTGAATTCTTGCCAGAAAATAAAATAAATTACTTGAACAGCTCTTAAAGCTACACAAAGCAGAGTTAAGAGTTCATAAGCCACTGATCTCATTTTTAGCAATAGATTTCATATAGCTGAGGCCCATTTTTTTTATTGCCATGTCAACACAAAAGAAGGCCAAGGCAAATTTGGTTGGCATGATATTAGGGACGCTATCCATTTGAAGTGCCTCTATCTGATATAAAGAGTTCTTTACTGGAAGTTACTTTGTTTCTTTTATTTTATGCCAAAATAATAGTAAATCAGGGCAATCAGAAAGCATTTCACCACCACTGCTTATACCCTGATAAGCCCAAACAGCTAATGCTTTTAAATGATAGGAGCCTTCTCCACACTAAGAACAAAATCACACTGGCTTCTGATTAATCAAAACATATCAGCCTCTGTGTTGTTAACTGAACTGTGTTATAGACAGCTTCCATCTATATTATTTCATAAATATGCATTTATGAAAATAAAATGGCAATAGGCTGTTTTTCATAATAATTTGTGTTTATTATTAGAATGACTGCTGTATTTTTTCCTCTGAGATGAACATGTTTCCATGCCATGTACTTAAGCAGATGTAAATTTCTGTAGAGTAGTATTTTAATTTGGTTTTCTTTTTAAATATTCTTTTTCTTTTAAGGAAAGCAAAGCAGGTAGTGAACAAAACAGAGTCAGTGAAGTGTAGTAGTCAGAAACAACAGATTAGGAATCCCAGAACATTTCACATATTTGTGACAGATGCAGGCACTAGCATCTTGGAAATCCCAACTCCCCTCCACACACATCGTGGCCATATGATGTGCTCCAGTAGTACAAATGACACAGGAAAGATCAGGGCAGAGTTAAGCATTAGGAATGTCTTATAACTGGCAAGAGACACTAACCCAAATACCATGCACTTCAGCTGCAGAATAGTGATTTTGACATTACTCATACAACTTACCTCATTTTTAGACAGGGAAAAAAAACTGGAGGGTTATCCATTGAGCCAGCAGTTCAGTCACTTACCAACTAAATTATTCCTTTTTCTTAGCTCAGAATTCATTAATCAAAAACTAATTATCTTCAGGTGCCATTTTATTAAACACCCCAAGAAGAAACAAGCCCCCAGAAGCAGAGTGAACCCCCTAAAGTCACTATACAGCAAGTACAGAGTATCAACAACAGGAAAAGAGCTTCCTGGGAATAGCCTGCGCCTCAGTCCTACCGATAACAACAACATGGATAACACCTAAATGTATAAAATAAAAAGGAGGAAAATGGAAGATATTAAGACTTCATTTTTCAATTAACACTTATTTCCTTCTATACACTACTTGAAATCTTTAGAGTGTACTACTTTCCCCTCCTTATTCTTCAAAATGTTTCTACAGCTTGCTCTGGGGTCCTCTGGTACATGAGTGTAACCACACAATGGCAGAGAATACATTAGCTGAGGTATTCTGGAGTTGGATTCTACTTTTTGAAAGCAAAAAGGAGAAACATCTCTCATACAGTAAAGAAAAGCACATATAAAATGCTCTTCTTGTGTCCGGTGCTGCCTAGCTCATTATGAATATGTGTAATAAATGCATGGTTCCCAACATGGGAAACTGCCAGTGGCTCCTTATGCATCATTTATATGGAGAGATGGGCTCAGTTCTTAGATGCAAATCTGCGTAATAAGAAGCACTGTGCTCTCAAAGATACTAAAATACAGGCATGTTCCCTCATCCCACTCTTACTGACCTGGACCGCTGAGAGCAACGGTCTGTAAAGCACCACTGCAGCCTGTTAGACAGGTGAGTGTTGTTCTCCCCTAGCTCCCTGCACAGAAAATGGGGATTTGTAATCAAAAGCTGAAAGCTCCATTTCCCACAATTCCTTTGCATGATTTACAACAATCACGATAATTTAAAACTGGCAACCCCAGACCAGAGTGTTTGACTACTATTGTTTTAGTAGCACAATCAAATTACCCATTTGGGGCTTTTTACAATTAACTTGTAACATGCACATATTATCACTTCCTAAACAGTAATATTATCATACGAAAAAATTCAGCAGGAAATAGCAGGAACAATATTCCGCACATAATTCTTAATATGAGCCCTAGTCAGAAGTCCTCTATCATAGTACATATTTTATGCTGAAAAATAATTTTAGAAACTTCTATAGCAGTCTGTTCTTTTCCAGTCGAGTGCTAGAAAAAGAATGAAGGAAGATCTTTAAAAATAAACATATAAAATTCCTGAACAGTAAGATAATTGCACGGATGTTTAAGTAATCCCTCAAGCCCTTAAAGCTTTAATTAAGACTCTAAACTACAAAGATACCTACTGCCAAAGCTAACACCAGCCAGATATCTGCTTCCTTCCCAAGTTAGGATCACGAATTATGGCAAGATCCTTTTGTAAGCACGTATGATGAATCAGCCAGAAGTGTAAAAGGCCATTCTTTTCTTACACTCACTTTTGTGATGAGATTTGTCATCAACATTAATAGGATAATTTCACGTAACTGACACTCAATAAACATCACTGTACTCCTGCGCACTGTGGTATTACACAGAGCAAAAAGGATGGAGAAGAAAGCTTTCTTTATGCATCGCCTTGAAGAAAAAAATAATGAATCACACCAAGTGGGCAGCCTAGCAGTATTTACTCTGTAAAATAACTATAAAGAAAAAACCGGGCTCACCTGGCAGTAATTTCTTTACTAAGAAATTTGGATATTTAATGAACCTCAGATCTAAGAATTTCAGTGAAGAAAGCTGACAGTTCATACTAATTAGATCCTTTCCTATCTGAGCCAGGGGAATCCTAAAATGGCATTGCAACACTGTCAGACATCAGCCGTGTTCACACTGTCCTGCCCAGCTGTGAGTGAAAAATGAGCTGAATGTTGTATGTAGATCCTCCCTCACTGCTCAAATCCTGCCTTCACAATCAGGTTTGCTTTACTATGGTTCTGACCCTGGAGAGACACCAACCCTTTAGAGGTCTATTTCCTACTTGTTTACTCTCTGTTTGAGATTTCATCCGACAATCGTTGTGGCTTGCTCTTGTTCAGTCCAAGTTACATCCACCTGAAGTGTTAGGGGAACAGCCCAGAACACCAAACCTTCTGCAAATGCAGTCATAGAAGTGTGTCTTGTAGTAAAATAAAAATTTTGCAAACAGTAACACTATTAGCTACTCTTAAATGCAGCAGCAACTCTATTTCTTGGAAATTTGCTTCAATTAAATAAACTACGAGCACTCAAAAGCAGTTATTTCACTGCTGTGAGAAGACATCAACACCCAGGCGAACAGTACCAGCCTCTTCAACCACCTCCCTGGTGCTGGCAGCTGTGTGAGCGTCTGGTCTGCTTTACTATGAAAATCAAATAAGCACTTGAAACTATCACTGTTGCAAATACAATGGTCATTTAAAGAGCATTGGTATCTTTGAAAGCATCAAGAGATACTGACTTTAACTGTATGAGAAACCTGAAATGGTTGGGTTTACACTAGAGAAGAAATGTGTTGTGACCAGATCCCTACTCAGGTGAAACTATAATGGAGATATACAACATCACAGAAACCTACCTGGCTTTGCTACAACAGTCTTCAAATGCAGCATGAAGAACCTCAGTGAATTTCCCTTATTTTCTCTAAAGTTTAAATATATAAATGCTTAAGGAGTTTACAGGAATGCTAAGTTTCAATAAACCAAGTCAATATGGGAAAAGAAGAACAATACTTTCACCATTCAGTAACGGTGAAGATAAGTCTTTGTCTTTTCTTAACAAAAGATGAGCAGACCCCTTACACTTCTGCTTCAGGGTCTTTTCTTGTTCTTCTATATCTGTCATATACTTATTTTATTCTGACTAAGAATATCAGGGATCTACAATCTCCTTAGACAGTGTTCAGAAAAAAAAACAAACAAAGAGGTCTATAATATTTAAAAGGAGAAAGTCTCACAATTGTATGCATTATACAACTTAGACATAGCTTGAGAGCCCAACAAATAACAGATAAACATTTTTAGGCTTCTGGAGACAAAGGTTTCATGCCCACAAAACGATCAGTGGTTTTCCAGAGTAACACTTGCAATTCTTGGGCTTGTTCTTTGTCTCCCAAATCTTGAAGAACCTTATGGTGCTTTTACTTTGTGGCGATCATGTATTTCAGGTATTTCAAAAACATACGAAAACCATTCTACAGAGGTATAAATTATTATCCTTTGGCTTAATATCAGCTATAGTTATCTTCAGGTATACTCTCTTTCCTCAAAAAATGGTATTTCAATATTATATTAATATAAATCAGTTTCTTTTATTTAGATAGTCCTTTCCATTTAGACCATTTTGCTTTGAAAGCAAATTACTCTCCAGTTGCCAGCCTCAGAAAGGAAATACAGAAAAATGCCAATTAATTTGCAATTCAAAAGAGCTAAGGAGAATTCCTCTTTAACTAAGGGTCATCAGTATGAATACATTCAAAGCTTTCATAGCTTACATTTACCTTCTGTGCAACCTCAAGTTTCTTACTGAAAGGCAGAGATCTATCACCATCTATAGAGACTGGGCTTGTGGCAATCAAATAACTTCAACAAGATCTATATGATTTTTTTATTCTTGCTCCATCCTTCAAATTATTTAGGAGTGGAATTCAGTAGCTGCACCAGGGCAGAATGATGTGTCTTCTCTCTACACTACACTGGGGGACAGTTGCTGGCAGCCCTGAACAGCACGTGAAGACGGCACTTCCACTGGATGCCAGCAGAGGCATCAAGAGCCTACCAGATTCCACAGAAGCAGCCTATACACAGTGTATAAGAATTCCACGTAATTTTCCAAGGATTTTGAAAAAAATTGATTGATTTCAGACACCTTCCCACTGCAAACTCACGCTGCTGAATACAGCTCATGCTTAATGCAGCCACATTTTAAAAAGCACCCTAATAAATCCAACATATGTCAAAATTTTGGTGGTTTTTGTTTTGTTTACAATGTTGGGGGGTTTTCTGGTTGTTTGGTTTGGTGGGTTTTTTTGTATTTAGATACTACTCATGTATATTCTAACAGTAGTAGTAATAGTAGTAATCGATAAATATACATAAAAGGAGTTACAGACCCAAAAGCTCATGTTCTTTAATCCTGAACTGTTAAAGCCAAGCTTCAATGGTTTTAGTTTGGATGCTACTTTATTTTTTATACAAAATGGACCACCATGAAACTTCTGAGGAAGCTGCTATGTATTTATAAGCTTTTGAGTCCAATTAACTCTAGATACTACTGTATATTTCTGTCCAGTGACACAGTGCTGGCAATAAAATGCTGAGTTGATGCAAGCACTAGGTATTCTGATTTGAACATATTACTGCACTGACTGCCAAAACCATAGGACAGCACCAAAGTGTGCACAAACAATTCACAGTGTCCTGATGTTAAATATGAGGTTCTGGGAAAACAGATCTCACTATGACTAAATTGTAATATTTAAAGATTAATTATGTTATTGAGAAAGATTTCCTACTGGTTTGATACTAGCAGAAACCAATTATACCGTATAATAAGCACAAAAAAAGAAGAGAAACCTTTGGTGATTTCTCATTTGGAAAGCCATCAAAAACAGTTTTATGTGATTATGAAACTGAAATTAAAATGCTGTTCTCTCATTTCAAACTAGATCTCCACTGAGCCAAGGCTTTCCTCCTGTTCAAAATCCTAGGCCAACTTGGTCTTAGCATTCATCAGGACATTCCTTCCTGATCCATCAAAGGAATTCATGATGGTAGCTGTATTCTACTAAAATAACATTCAAAACTCGTCCAGGTCTTGACCACAAGCTTGCTGAAGCCATAATGACCTCTGTATGGAAAGGCACAAGAGGTGCAAAAGGACTAGTATCCCATTTCCCCATTTGGGCTAGGTCTAAACTAAACATGGGAATGTTCCCAGGCACATTGTCTCTGCAAGAGCATTTATCCATTTCCCACGAAGTCTGGTTATGTCTAGAGCTAAACTGTTACCATGACCTCTGGCAGATCCCCAGCTTGGGTCAAGTACCACAGTTGAAAGCAATTCTTAAGCATGTTTTAAGAACAAAACATGTTGATAGTAAAGAGATGGGCCGTTCTGCACCAGCTGGTCCCAATGCCAGGCATGCTTAAGGTACCAATCCATAGCTCCCAGGCAGCTATTTCCACACTCTGGAGGCACCAATCTCAGAGGGATGCTGCAATGCCGTTTTAAAGGAGCAGGAATGGTACAGCCATGCTTTGTTGCCTCCTGACCTTACTTGGAATAACCCTGTGGCTCCCCCAAAATACAACATCCAAGGAGGCCATGCTGAAAGGACAGGAGGATGGAATTCAAGAGCTGGTGTTCAGCAAAAGCACTTATCTAAAATATTCCTTGCATGGCAGAATGCACAACTGGACAGTACTGCCTGGCCTTGCTTCACATCAGCACAGTGATCCCACAGTGCTGTCAAGAGGGGATCCCAGTGAAGTGATGAGAAACTCCCATGTAGAAGAGACAAAAACGGTTTTTAACATCCTGAGAAAAATTACAAATCTCTCTGCCAGTTTTGAATACTGTCAATCATACCAGGTGTCAAGCCACTTTCAGCAGAGGTGCAGTCTCACTAATATACAGAAGCTATTAACAAAGACCAAAACTGGGGAGGTCCATAAGAGGTTATGACACACAACAGACTATGCAGAATGCAAAATTCTGTGAATTAAAAAAATACAGGCCTTTTAACAGACTACAAGATGCCTAAGCTCATAACTCTGTTTACCATACTTTCAGATGTTCAGAAGAGCTATATAACGTTTATCGTTTCCTATTATATGTGAAGTATTTTTCTGTAAAGGAGAGGATTTTTAACTAATCAGATTTCTCACCAAATGTATTACAGACCAATATGTTAGTCTGTAATGAGTTGGGAAAGAAATGGTTAGTGATGGTTACTATTTGTATAGAGCAATGGTAAAATAAAAGTGTGTTGTGAATTTGTTCTGCTGGTATTATGACTGCATGTGCCAGGACAAGACATCCAGACTATAATGATTTTTAATTTTTAGTGGACTGGCCATGGACTGAACTATTCTGTTGCACTCCTTATCCCTTAGAAGATTTACAACTGCATCATCTCTCCACTGGTTGGAACAGTCACTTGTAAAGCACACACTGAGCTGTAAACTGTAAACTATTATGATTCCATGTCCATTTAAGATCCAGGAGTGACAGATTATGCCAACTAGCTGATAAACTTGTAACCAAAGATTCAGAATACAACTGCCCAGCCAAATTACAGGTGGGATGGACCAAGTCCATAAGGGCAGAAACCAGCCTCCAAGCACAAATGACCCCTTGAAGGGACACATTAAAATCAGAACCTAGTTAAAAAAAAATGTTACTTAAGTTACCTCAACTAAAATATCCTGCTAAATTTTATAGCTATTTTTCCTAATTTTTCATAGCGTATTTGCCTCCCTTGTTGGCATAGTGCTAGGTAAAACTGTGATGTACATACTAAAAACAAGTCTAGAATGCAATCAGAAGCAGACAGTAAAAAACATCCAGCAATCAAGAGAGAAGAGTAATTATTTATTAATTAAATCTTTTAAAAAATCAGCAATTAATTCTTTTCCATGCATTCTTTTAGGGACTACTATTTTTCAGGTCATTTGTAGCAAATCTTACAGAATCACAGAATGTGCCAAGCTGAAATCCCAAAGGATCTGTAAGTCCTGGTGCTGTGGTCACTTCCCTGGGGAGCCCGTACCAGTGCTCAATCACTTTCTGGATGAAGAACCTTTTTCTAATCTCCAACCTAAACCTCCCCTGACACAACTTCAGGCCATTCCCTTGGGTCCTGTCACTGATCACCACAGAGAAGAAATCAGTGTCTGCACCTCCTCTTCCCCTCAAAAGGAACTTGCAGACTGCGATGAAGTCTCCCCCTCAGTCTCCTCTTCTCCAGGCTGAACAGACGAGGTGACCTCAGCCACTCCTCATACAGCTTCCCCACAGGGCCCCTCTCCATCTACGTTGTCCTCCTTTGGACACTCTCTAATGGTTTAATATCTTTCCTATATTGCAGTGCCCGGGACCCCTGGTGGTCTAGTGGTTAGGTTGCTGCACTCTCACCACTGCGACCCGGGTTCGGATTCCGGTCAGGGAAAAAGTCCCCCAGGCAGATGGAGCTCATCAGCCCTGTAAGGCCATCCATCTAAGAGAAGGTCACTCTAAACAAACCTACGTCCTGAGGACCTCACTGCCACCATCCAAGCTCGCTCGGCCCCGGCAGATGAACCTTAGGATTAAAGGGTGGGCTCAGTTCAGCGCACGCTGTGTCTCACCTAAAAAAAAAAAAAAAAAATCCACTGCGCAGGCTTGAAGGGTAAAGATCTTTCCCAAATCTTCGTCCGCGAAGACTGGCCATACATATACAGATTGCAGTGCCCAAAACTGCACACAATATTCCAGCTGAGGCCACCCCAGTGCAGAGCACAGCAGGACAATCCCCTCCCTCAACCCGCTGGTGATGCTTTGCCTGATGCCCCTCAGGACACAGTTGGCTCTCCTGGCTGCCAGGGCACTAATGACTCATATTCGACTTGCCACCAACGGGGACCCCCAGGTCCCTTTGCATCACTGCTCTCCAGCATCTCATTCCCCAGTCTGTATGTACATCTCACCTTCCACTAAGCATTTAGTGCAAGCCATATAAAATGGTAGCTAGATCACTTTTCAAGTAAAAAACAGATAAAGGGAAAGGAAAGAGAGGCATCCCTTCAAAAGCTGATTACTTTCAACCATTAAGAAATTCAGCACCAAGAATCCAACTACTGAAATGTACACATAGGGAGATATGAACAGAAAAACATGACGTGAATGTCACCCCGGGATGATTTATGTCAAGCATTATTCATTCTCTGATAATGGCAATCAAATAAAACCTCTAAGGGAACACTAAAGCTAAGAAGGATGAAAGCACAACTCCCATCCTTTTTGTAGAGAGCTGGCCAAGGTCTGTACCATGGAACAAGGCTTCAAAATTTGATGTCTGTACAGTGTGGGCAAATATAAACAATAATAATCCTTAGAACAGAGAGGAGAATGCCATCTCAGCCTTACCACTAAACCTCATTTTCTGCATGGGTAAATAATCAATATTTAGTTTATAAAAACCTGATCATACAGGCAAATTCTGCGTCTTTATTTCAGGATGGCCTTCAGTCAACCCAGACAGAAAATTACATTTATTTAAGATCCATAAAACCGTAATTCCTGAGGCCATAATCACATGTAAAATCAAAACCACCAAATCCTTTACAAGTAAAAAGGCAGACAAGGGTTTTGAGACTTCAATATCACTCACTCCACCAAATATGAAAAACAATTATGAGAAAACTGAGACCAAGCTAATGTCAGGGGGTTTTTAGTGGGCTTTTTTTGTTTGTTTTTAAACTAAACTGATTGCAGCAATCAATAAATAAGTTTCAAAGAGCTCTTTCAGTAAAGGCCAGGCCTAGCCAGCAGGTATTACATTAACTGTCATTATCAATTAGGACTCACCGGGAACAGACATTATTTACAAAGCAAGAGTTCTGGGAATCTACTCATGTGTTAAAAGAACCTCTGTACTGCTCCAGAGCAACGTTAGCAAAGCTAAGTGCTGCTTCATTAAGTGCAGTGCACACACTTCTTAATGGAGAGCAACTTTAATAGTCAGAGGGAGTCCATCTTCACCATCTAGTGTGAGATAAACACATTCCTGTTAGAAATTTCAGAAACAAGAGAAAACATTCTTTGCTTATTTTTCTTCTTCCTTTTTTTCTTAGAAAAAGGAAGGATGTCATAAATAAAGAATTAGTGTAAACTAGACAAACACCCTTCACAACTACTAATTAGTGCAAACTCCACAGCTACTAAACTCTGTCTGCCTTTAGAAGGTATAAATGTAATAAAGGAAGAATGTTAAAAATGGCAAAATATTTCACCTCATGAGAGCTATCTCCTCAATCCCATTCAGGTAGACATTGATTACTCCACACTTTATGATGGAAACAGCCAAACACAGGAAAGAAAAGAGGACAAGTATTTCTCATAAGTCATTTTGCTATTTCTCAATAAATTCTTCCCCTCCCCTCTCCAAATGCCTCTTCCAATATATACAAACATCAGAAGCATGTTTATTAAGTCATCTATCCTTTCAAAAAGGTAGTTTTTTGATATTTTGATGATTACAAAGCATGCAAGTTACACAATCACAGATAAATCACTGTAACTGCATTTGACTCAAACAGAGAGAGGGAACCTATTAGCTAATGATGCTGATGGTCAGCACAGTAACAGGCCAAACATCTATTCTGGGTAAAGACTTAAAGGGTTTGCTTTTTGGTACGACAACATGAGCCATGTGTGGAACGGAGATAAACCGCATCATTCCCTGCAAGAGGAGAAGGCTCTGCAATGCTGTTAGTATTTGCACTAAGACACTGAAACAAACATGGAATGAATGTGTAAGTCTCTTTAAAGAAAAAAAACCATCTTAGATAGTACAATTAAAAAGATAAAACATCCTCCACTTCAATCGAGTAAATGTAATTGTCTCTCCTTTTAACAGAGGCCATTTGTCACCACCCTGAAGGTGCCTATAAATTGCCAAGTGCAAAATTGTTTCCCAGCTCTGTGTTCATCTATCTTGGTAAGTGGCACTGAGAGCTGGATGGTTTAACTGTTGCTTACAGAAACGGAAGAACAGAGGGCAAGATTATTTCTTCACTTTTAAAAGCAGCTTTATGCTGAAACACTCTGAAATTCCTGTACTTTGGTTCAGGTAACATCCTATTAATTGGGAGCATGCTCTCCTGAAATAACAATTTAAGAAACAGAATTCCAGCAAGCAAATACAACTGCTGCTTATTTAACAATAAAAGTAATTTCATATATAAACCAATATGACTCAGAACTACACAGTTTTACTCTAAAAAACTCCCCTACCTTCCCTGCCCTTGAAACAGTTTGACCAACATTTCCCTGCTAAATCATGCCTTGTTGCTCCCCCTCAGCACATGAAATTTACATGAAATGAGCCCTTTTCAGAGAGATCCATGCGTACTCATCCTGCCAGTGGTTTTAACACTGGCTTGTGCTTAGAAATCTCACTGCAGGATCAGAACCTAAGTAGTGTCCACCTTGAGAAAGCAACTAATACACCTCACGCATAAATCTGTAAATCAGTTAGCTTACAGACTGAAAAAGAAGATGTAGAAAAAGATGCTGCTTCTACTCTCTCTGTTTTAAATAGCTGAGGCATTCATACACCAAAGATAGTGAATGGGACTGTATTAAGTTACTTGACTTGCCAAGTTTACCACAGACATTCAACATTCACGAGGCTAGCTTAAAGTCATGCTTAAAAATGAGCTTTCTTATTTCTTCTGGGGCCTCAGCCTTTAGGATTCACATTTGCAAAATTCTTTAGACAACACCGACGGTATAAAAATTTCATTAAAAGCAAGAAAAAGGCATACTGCACATCTTCAAAAATTAAATACTTTATATAGTACCACGTGTAAGATCAAATCTCAAGCAAGGTGCTAAACAGACATGGAGGTAAACAGGGAGTAAAACAAACAGAATGAACCTTGCTCTGTGCATTTAACCTCCAAACCTGAAACATGACATTATCGAGAAATAAACAGGACCAATGAGAAAAGGGAGGCTATGACCCCCATCAGGCATTATGACTGAATTTATTTTGGGCAGTGTTTAAAGAAAGAAGAAATACATGCAAGTGGACAGTGTCCTTTTCAAAAGAAAACCCCTTTGTTACAGTCAACTGACTTTAGCAGAATCTCATACTCATAGTCTCTCAAAAAGCCACCAGGCTTCCCTGAAGTAGTCGAACATAAAGGGTAACATCGTTTTTGTGTACACTCTTTCCTCCTGCCTGGTTTGCAAATTTTTATTTAAATATAAATAGCATTAACTTTCTTCATGTGATTAATTTAGCAGGTTAAAAAGTTCACAGGAATACTCATCTAAGTAGTCCATGGTGAGGAGTAATTACATCTAAGCTGTACAGTGAAAATGGAATGCAAAGTAATTAGTGCTGTACAAACAAAAAACATTATTCCTCAATACTGAGCAGCCCCATCTTCATAGTTTCTGTAAACCAGCCCTTATAATCCAGCATTGCGTTCTGTCCTTCCTTCCTATCACCCTAAACCCAAGAAAATAACAAAAGATGAAATAATCCAGCTTCTGGATTAAGACAAGCCAGCAGGCTGCTCAATGGGAGCTCAGCTTTCAATACATCTGCAGCAATGGTCAACTTCAAAGAAAAAAAGCAGCTGCGATATCCAAGAGAAGGAGACATGCTAGGGTACAAAAGGGGCAACCTGTGCCCGAGGAGAGTGAATGAAAATCAGTAGATGAGCCCCTCTTATCTGCTGCAGCCTTTCCCAACTACTACCCCTTCCCACTTGTCCTACTAAAACCCACATTCTACCTGCAATCTCCATTTCTAGATAAGTACCCCATCCATTCATTGTCTCTGGTACTCAAATATTCCCATCCATGGTGCTAAAAAATCAATAACATATTAAATGTCCACTATTTGTCCCACCAAGCACTATCACAGCAAGAGAGAATCATCACCCTCAGTACAATTTGGAAACTGCGCTCACATTCAATTTTCCAGGAATGAGCCCTCTAACAGAATAAACAAGAAAAATGCATTAAGGGATGATCTGGAAGTTTAAGGGCAAAACTGTGCTGTGTGAGAGCAATAGCCCTGTGTACCCAAAAATCAACAACCAGATTCCAAGTATTCTGGAATATGAACCCAGTATTTCTTTTGTTAACAAAGTTTATAAACCTGAGTTGATGCCAGAGAGAAAGGGAACATTCTCATTTTGCAATAAACCTCAGGGAGAGCGAAAGCTCTTAGCAGGGCTCTCCCTCTAGCTTAGGAAAACCAGCTTGCCAGCTTGGGAGCTGTATTTGCAGAGTTTTGTAAGTAGAAGCTAGGACCAAAGGGGAAGCTCTAGTGTCAGACACTTAGCTTGGCCACTCCAGTTACCACTTTAACCCATGAAAAAAAGCAGAGGCAAGACCTTCACTGACCAAAAAACCAAACAGGACTTTGAGCGTTGGCTCTGACAAAGGACAGTGCCAGCAGCAGGTCACGAGTATCACGCTCATGTAGCGTGGGAGCAGTCCAGATCCACAGCAAACCCTGTTATGCCCACCCCTAACCTGGAAATAAAGATGGATTTTGAGTATTTCGCTAAAGCATTTTTCAGTCTGAAGCTTCTTCTAACACAAATTTATTTTGGGCAGTGTTTAAAGAAAAAAAAAATCAGAAAAGACTAAACAAAAAATTGATTAAAACTGGGGATTTCCCGTGATTTAATACAGTTTTCTAATTGCTGTATTGCAAGATTAAATGTCAGAGTGTCCTATTCTACCACTAACCAATACAAGTAAGGAGTTACAGGCTAGGCAACAGTTTTTGCCAGGGAAAAAGGAAAGAAAATAAAAATCAGTGGAAATCAAAGGAAAAAAGTTAATGAGAAAATGCCATTGTCTCACAGGCACCTGGAACTCTGCAGCACATCAATGGGAGCAGCACGTTAGAAGGCTTCTCCTTTCCAATACTGCTGTCAAATGAAAGTGTGTCAAAGAGGGCAAAACGATATGAAGTTCAGAAAATCTGACTAGCAGAGAGAGGTTTAAAGAGTGGTAGTTGGTTTACAGAGGAGATGTGAGACTTTTGAGCAAGGAGAAGGGAGGCCAGCAAAGAGCTTTGCAGCCTGGAGACCACAGTGTCTGTGGTGAAGAAGGTGTTTTTTTTTTTCATTAACTTTCCAGCTAGGCAATTAAGAAAGGCAAAACAAGCCTGCAAGCAGACCCTGTGGAGCTTACTGGGCAGTGCTGAGGGGCTCTGCTGACCTGTCACACAAGAGGCGACAGCTTCCCTACCCGCACTGCACACTCCTCAAGGACAGAGAGGTGCGTCCCCTCAGTGCTCATCATGGCACCAGCAGAATTATAGGTACCATAATCTTTATCTTGCACAACCAATACCTTGCATCAGTAAGTAATCATATAGTAAAATCCTATCTGCTTCAAGGCATTTTAGTATCTTCATGAACATCACAAAAACAGTGGTTTCTCCATTAAAGAAAACCGACACCAGTTAGCCTTACACAAAAACCAGTTCAGCAACGGATCCTTCTGGTGAGATGGAAAATATCCAGTTGGCTCCGTTCATATTGATATACAATTCTATAGGAAGATTGGAATTTTTATTACAAGAGAATTTGCATCATTTATACAATACAAAAAAAATATTCTGTTATTTACAGGAATGCACTTGAAATTATTAGAACTTATTTGAATTTATTTAAAGTTAGTTTTGTTTAGCTGTTTTTAACTCATTAAAATCATTCTTCAGACAAAAAACCTAACTTTTTTAAAAAATATGTTTATACAGTCCAGCAATAAATTATTGTCCCCTGAGGCAAGAATCTTTGCTCCTGTTTATCACAGCAGACAGCACGTACCAGCAAAATTCAGCACATACCACTGGAAAGCATGCACTAAACTGAGGTGTCTGAGGTGGTCTTAGGCTATTCATAGTCTGTTGAGTCTTTACAGAAAGCAAATAATAATTCAGGTATCCAGTACAGATACTTAATACTACATCACGCCAGTATTCTTCAGCAACTTCAACAAACTTTGGAGACCACCCACACAGACGAGCTACTATTAGGTCACATTTCCCATGTGCTGCTACAGCTAAATCCTGCTCAACCTGCCTACCCAAAATTTCTCTTCGATTGCAATGCCCTGGTCGTGGAGCTCTCACACCCCTTGTCCCTGAATACACAGGCCTCTGGGTTCCACGATATACTTGGGCCATCTTGCAGACGACAGATGCCAGCGTTCCCGGCTGCAGGGGCTCCAGCTGCTTCTTTCAGCCACAGCCCTGCAAAAAGTCTGGCAGCACCTGGTACACTGGGCTGTAAAAAAGCAGCTTTGTGCCGGCCAAAACCAACCTGACTGTGGGCTGCTGCCAAAAGAATTTGACTCGCCCTTTCTGATGACAAGGCAGCCCCCTGCCAAAGGCTCTCCATCTCTCCTGGTACCAGGCACTTGTGGGAAAAGATGTATTGGCCCAATGAAAACCGAGCTCCCACCCCACACTACAGTGTACACTGCAGCCCCCACGGCAGAAAAATGAGAGCCTCCCCAATTATTTCATCTTGGCTTTAATTTCCAGACATAGCTTTTAAATGTATTTCACATCTGAATCTATCTTAAGCAGCCTTTGTATTGACACACACTCCACAAAGATGCATCACTCTTAATCGCAGTGACTCCGAAGATATACCTTCAGATTGAGGAACTGCAGCTATTTGGGGGGATAACAGGCTTTCAGTACTCCAGCACATTGCCAGAGTAGTCAACTGACAGCCAAGGAAGAACAAAATCCAAAGAAGCAAAGGAAATGCCAGCTGGGAAACTCTGCTTTTCACTGATGCAGTTTCTATCTACCACCAGCCTCAGGAGAGTTATTGTAGCTTGCTGAGAGCATATCTCAAGACTCAGAACCGCAAATCTGCTTCTATTTACATGGGCATTTATGAATTTGTGTGTATAAAATCTGATATGCAACAAACACTATGTTTTCCTTTGGTAAAACATGCCACCATATACAGAATACCAGCAGGGAAAAATCAAGCTTTTACAAGCTTTGAAAATAACCAAATATGCTTGATTACTAATTTCCAGTTATGAAAAGTAACAGTCTTGTTCCTTCAAGACAAAATGCTTACAGATAATGAGACAAAGTTAGTTACTCTTTCAGAAAGCAACAAGTTATTATGTCCACACATTTATTTCTCCTACTAGTTTTCCACCTCACAGAATCACAGAATGGTTTGGGTTGCAAGAGTTTGGGTTGCTACTTAACGACCGTCTAATTCCAACCTGGCTGTTGTGGGCAGGGACACCTTTCACTAGGCCAGCTTGCTCAAAGTCCCATCTATCCTTGCCCTGAATATTTCAAGGGACTGGGCATCCACCACTTTTCCAGGCAACCTGTTCTAGTGCCTCACCACCCTCATAGTGAAGACTTTATTCCTAATATCTCATCTAAATCTACTCTTAGTTTAAATCTATTCCCCCCGCCCTAGCACTGCTTGCCCTTAGAAAAACTCCCTCTGGCTTTCTTGTAGAATTTTTTTTTTTGGGGGGGGTGGTTTTTTCATTGTTGTTGTTTGTTTTTTGGCTTGTTTTGTTAGCCTAGTTATGGAGGCATTTCAGCTGTGTGTTTTTAACAAAAAACAAAAAAACAATCAAATGCATATGCCTGTCTATAAAGCACTCAGGAGCATGCCAGAAAGTAATTAGGAATGACAAGCATATAATGACATGCAAGCTGCAAGTATTTAGTTTTTAGTCTGGAAAATAAAACACTTAACGGATACGGAATGTTTTTGCTCTAGCTCTTTTATGCATAGCTGGCATGACTGATCTAAAAAATAAGAGAACATATGCCAGTCTACTTTTCAGGCAGAGTTCAGACAGCAGAGAAGTTCAAACAGTGGAAAGAAAAAAATCAGACTAACCATACCAGGTGACTGAATTAACTCTGCAGAGCAACTAGGAGTGTATCCAAGGGCCTGTAGGTAGATATCCACAAAGAAACTGGTTTGCACTTGAAGCCTGCCAGATTCCTATTTTTGCTAAAGAGTGACTTTTCAGCCATTCTGAGATTGGAGAAGAAGTGCTTGTTTCCTGCAGAGAGGTCATCATGTGGCAGAGACCAGAGTAACAAATTAAGATTATCTAAGAGGATACCTACTGGTGTTTAAGTTTTTCTGGATTTATGAAAGTATCTTTTAAATAAATTTGACAGCACAATCTGAATTTTATGAAAGTATGATGAATTTTGAAAAAAAAAAAAGAAGGAAAAGTGATTCTGCTATGGCTTGGAAACCAGTGTCATGAGCACAGGCTCTGAAGGCTCACATCTGGGTGAGGTCTTTCTGAACACACTGCAGAGCCTCTCAGGCAGTCAAGGACAGGGTTATGGCTCCATTCCTAGCCACAAGCTGCATATCAGTTCCAGACGCTACTGCTTGGGAAATGCAGACTAAATCTTTCACTCCTATCCTACTATCTATGCTACAATCCCTTTTGCACAGCTACATTGAAATCCCAAATAAAAGGTGCTGTATGCATTCCCACAGATAACAGGTGATATAAGGTGATATACACTTTTCACATAAATATAATTTTTACCTGCTTGTTTGTCATTCAAACTGTATAACAGTCCACAGAGTATTAATAATCCCCTACAACAACTGGACTGAAAATTGGCTTTGAGTAATTTCAGAAAACTAAGTCCTACAGCAGTGGCTGCTGTTCTCTCTCATTCAGCATGAGCATCTGGCAACAAGTGATTCCACTAAGTAATCTCGGCAAAAATTGGAGAGATTGTCTTGAATTTCCTTCACAACTTCTCAATGCCTGACTGTCTTAATAGATGAAGAGAAACTACAGTAGTAGTAATTATTTCTAATGGTCCATATGGCCCTTCTTTACCATTTCAATATTTGCTTAAATTTATACCAATTAAATGACCATGCTCTACACAGTGACTTGCCAGTATTAAGGGTAAGAGCAATCAGTGTTTAATGTCTGTGGATACACCTTTGAGCCAAACAATGCACAGAAGTACTAACACTACATAAAATACATCCAAAATTTGTAACAGTATCTGCAGATAGTTCCGTAACGTCCAGTGGCACTTCTTAGAAAGGAGTTACAAGGATGGTTTTGAAAGCATCATCATCCTTCACCCATCCCACACAACATAGGTCTGCAAAGAAAAAGTCAAAGGAATATGAGCTTTTTTTTTTTTTACTGTTTGGAATGACAAAACAACATAATGAATGGCATTAGTCCTTTTCTGTATTAACTGAAGTGCTCGGCTAAGACAAAGACAAAGAAATGAATGGTAAAAGCCACAGAGATCAAAAGTCAGTGCACAATGCCAGAGCTGCCAATAAGAAACTATTGCATGTATTATAATGTAGAACATCCAGGAACGTCAGTGCTGTTGAGGCAGAAGTACATCCTTGATCTACAGTGTTAGAATTACTGTCTATTGTAGATGTCTCAGTCCCATAATGCATCCCAGAAAACTTATGCCAAGTATCAATACTAGCCTGTTAAATGTGCTTCCAGTGCTCCTTCATAGTTGGTTTTCTAACACCCAAATTCCTCCAGTAGTCGGTGTGATTCATCATGGCTAGGCTTCGTGAACGAAGATTTGAGGAGGGCTCTACCCACGTTTGTTACAAGAGTGTTGGTGGCTAAAAAGGCCAATACGAGACAGGCACATCTGGTTGCAAAAGGCACAGCAGAAAGACTCCTCAGGTGGTATATTCTGCAGGGCACAAATCTTTTTGCGTTGTCTTTTCTCCTCAAGAGTGATGTTGCGTGCTTTCTCAAAAGCATCAGCAGCGTTATAGATGATGTGTCTCCAGACCTCCTGACTGGAGGCCAGAGTAGACCAGTTATGTTCATCAATATGGCCAAGGCTGAGATGTTTCAGGGAGTCCTTGTATCTTCTCTTCGGGGCTCCTCTCAAGCGGCAGCTTGTGGCAAGTTCACCATAAAGCAAGATCTTAGGGAGGCGGTGGTCCTTCATCCTTGAGACGTGCCCTGCCCAGCGCAGCTGTGTTCTCAGTAACATGGCCTCAATACTTGTGACAGCTGCTTGCTCTAGAACAGATGTATTGGTCACGTAATCTGACCAGTGGATGTTTAGGATTGTACGGAGGCAGCGTTGATGGAAGCGTTCGAGGAGATGTAGGTGGTGGCAGTAGATGACCCATGATTCAGATCCATATAAGAGAGTAGACAGCACTATGGCTCTGTAAACACTGATCTTGGTACTTTTCTTCAAGTGTTTGTTTCGCCGAACTCTTTTATGAAGCTTTCTGAAAGCTCTATATGCCTTTGCTAACCTGTTGTCTATCTCTCCATCAATCTTACTGTTTGAGGAGATGAGGCTACCTAGCTAATTAAACTGCTGGACTGATTTGAGCACTGATTGGCCAATGGTGATATGGGGATGATGGAAGACTTCCTGAGGTGGAGGTTGATAGAAAACTTCTGTCTTCTTTAAGCTGACTTCCAGCCCAAAGAGCTCAGCAGTGTCTGCAAAACAGGATGTTAAACGCTGCAGAGCTGCTTCCATGTGGGGGCGACAAGGGCGGCGTCATCAGCATAAAGCAGCTCCCGGATAAGATGGTTTAAGGTCTTAGTGTGGGCCTTCAGTCGCCTTAGGTTGAAAAGGCTTCCATCAGTTTGATATCGAATGTGGATACCATCCTGATCATCGAAGTCTGCTGTGGCCCTTTGGAGTATCATGCTGAAAAAGACTGTGAATACAATTGGTGCGAGAACGCAACCTTGTTTCACACCATTAGTTATTAGAAAGGGCTCAGAAAGTGCATTGCCATATCTGACTTGGTCGTGCTGATCCTCATGAAGTGAGATGATAATTTTAAGGAACTTAGGGGGACAACCTAAACGTTCCAAAATCTGCCATAGACCTTTTCTGCTCACAGTATCGAAAGCCTTGGTGAGGTCAACAAATTTCTGTTGGAGCTTGCTGCATGTAAGGTGAAAGGCTGTTTTCCTTACATAACAGGATGGCAGTGCAAGGTGTGCTTGATGAGCAGTTCTCTTCCTCCTCAACAATTCCTGGATCTCTTGATTGTTTTCATCAAACCAGTCCTTGTTCGTCTTGAGGGAGAACCCTAAGGTTTCTTCAGAGGACTGCAGGATACTATTTTTAATATGGTGCCAAAGTGTTTCAGGAGAGGCATCTATAGAATCTATGGAATGGTTATCAAGCCTAGTTTGAAGATTAGCCTGAAATTTGTTTCTCACTGTGGCTGATTGGAGATTGTTAACTTGGAGTCTCCTCCTTGGGATAGTGCTCCTTATAGGTTTGAATTTAAGACTGAGGTTAAGTGTACAGCGCACAAGTCAATGGTCTGTTTGACATTCTGCACGTTTGACATTGGGCATCACGTGGGTATGATGGACAAAGTGAACATCTCTCCGTCGCACCAAGACATAATCAATGAGGTGCCAATGCGTAGATCTAGGATGCATCCAGGTTGTCTTCAGACTATTTTTCTGCTGAAAGATACTGTTGGTGATGGTGAGCTGTTGCTCCACACAGAATTCTACCAGAAGTTGACCATTATCATTGCAGCTTCCAACACCACGCTTGCCTAATATTCCTTTCCAGGCTTCAAAATTCTTACCTATTCTGGCGTTGAAATCACCAAGGATAATGATCTTATCATCTGCAGGAACTTTTTGGGTAAGGCGGTGCAGGTCAGTGTAAAATTTATCTTTTTCAGCAGGGTCAGCTTGGAGAGTTGGGGCATATATACTAAAGATGGCAACGTGTTGCTTGTTGTGTAGTGGAAGGCGTAGGGAGATAATGTGATCACAGTGACCTGTTGGCAGATTTTCGAGTTTAGGAAAAATAGAGTTTTTGATCATGAAGCCGACTCCTGAGATACGCTTTTCGGTTCTGACCAAAAGTGTGTGTAACCGGCACCATGTTCTCTGAGGCTGCCTTCCTCGTGAAGGTGAACTTCACTGAGAGCAGCAATGTTGATGTTGAGACGTGACAGTTCATGGGTAATTAGGGCAGAACAACGCTCAGGACGTCCGCTATCCACAGAATCGAGCATGGTTCTGACATTCCAGCATGCTAGAGTTAATTTGGGTACACCTTTGGAGGCAGGTGTATATGCCTTTGTCTTTTGATCTTTGTATAGAAGATTTGTAGAAGA
>NW_016690211.1:2194875-2212625 GCF_001604755.1 Lepidothrix coronata | reverse complement strand
ATGTCAGTCACTACAGGGCTTTGCAAATGTGGGTAGGGCCTTCGGGCCTGCGCAGTAGGTTTTTTAGGTGAGATGCAGTACGCGCGGAACTGAACCCACCCTTTAACCCTAAGGTTCATCTGCCGGGGCCGAGCGAGCTTGGACGGTGGCAGCGAGGTCCTCAGAATGCAGGTTTAATTAGAGTGACCTTCTCTTAGATGGATGGCCTTACAGGGCTAATTGAGCTCCATCTGCCTGGGTTTAGAGTTGTCCTTCTCTTCTCTGTGTGCTCCGGGGCCACCCCTCTCTCCCCTCCCCAGGGGGGCACCGGTCTCTGTGAACTCCGAGGAGTCCTCTCTCCTCTCCCACGAGGGCGCAGTCTCCACCAGCGAAGTTCCCTCTCTCCTTTCTCCCCGCCCGGGGGGAGAGCCACTCCGTGCCCGCGCTGCATGCTGGGGGTGGGCGGAAGAGTCTGTGTGATAACAGCACCCACCAATGACTGCCAGTCACCTCTACCTATGAGCTACACCAATGGAACAAAACGCAGATTGACTTTCATCTTTCCCCAGAAAATGCCTCATTTCTGTCCAGTAATTGCCTTAATGAGTACAATTGTTTGTTCAGGTTTCCTGCTTTTCTCTATTAGCAAGTTTTCACCTCCACGGGTGCCACACTTCCACCGGCTTTGGCAGCTCTGCCCTCTTAGGGACAGACACTTATGTGCTAGATCACTGTAACATATCTAGCCCAGAGACACTTCAACTTCTGCTCAGCAAAGCTAGAGGGGCTGGTGAGGAACAGGGGTGGCAGCTGTGCTCACAGTCTGCTGGATGGTCAGCTGAAGCCCCATCTGCCATCTCTTAATCAAGCGCAGCGAAGTGCTTTCCCCAAGCTAGCTTCAATCTGTGTTGTCTGCAAGTGCTCCACAACCCACAGCCTGTAAACAAGTGTGCTGCTTCAGACCAGGTATTTTAATAACATTTTTTAAGAATACCTATCTGTATTGTTAAGGTAGGGAGTCATCAGAACATCTGAAAAGTAGCAATCTACTAGGATATGAAGCAACAACACAAAGTCTCAAGAACAGAGAGCTGTGTGACCACTGGTCCCAAAGCTACAGCTGAGGCTCCTGCTCTGTACTACTGCTCCATCTGAATGGAAATGAATGTACTTCTCACATTTTCAAGATATCTGGTCAGTGCAGGTGTTTAAGATGTAGAGAGTGGGAAGGTTCTTCTTTTGCCCATAAGGCCACACTTCTACTTCAAATGGGACTATACATATAAGCAGTTCACATGAACAGTTACAGCCTCTTAGTCAGATCAGGCTTCTTAGAAGGAACCTTTCAACTTTTAAAAATCCAGACAATTAAATAATTAGTGAGAGATACCCCTTTTGCTTCAGCCCTAACAACAAATGGTGCCAGTCACTTTTTACGGACAGCTTATATTTCATTTTCACACTTCAGCATCAGTAAATAAAACAAAAACTGCAATGTGAATAAACAGTATGTGTACCAACTGCTCACATATGAAACGAATTGGTGAACAATATCAGTTGTTTGATGCAAAAATACCATATTTCTGATTTCTGTATTTTTATGAGCTGTTGCACTGATAGGCTGCTACAAAATACTGCAACCAAAACACCATTTGGAAAGCATAGCACTGCCAGCTGCTGGCAAAATCAATCCTACCCTACCAAAAACATTTCTAGTCCTATCATAGCTCTATCCACAAAGTAGTATAACCTTAACAATGATTAAAAAAAAATAAAATATTTTGAAAATCAGTATGAAAATATACTTCTGGGTGCAATTCAAGTTATATTTGAATTTTTTAATCAATTTGAGGATGTTGGGTTTTTTACTGTGTTTTAGTCCAGCCACCTCAAACATCCTTAAACAAATCATTACACTAAATCTTAAACATGTCCTTTTGATTACTGGTCACATAATGTTCAGTTACATGTTCACATAAATGTCCACTTAAGACAGTGGAACCAAATTGTTTGGAGTCTATAACTTCAGTCCTTCCAATAACAACCAATAATTCCCCAGGCTTTCATGTCCTGGTCTTTCTATCTGCACATATTCCATTTTGTTTCAGAAATTATCCAGAATCTGTATGCAGTCTCAGGCTCTTGATCCCTCAACACCATAAAACCTCCTCTCCTTTTCTGCATGGTTTAGTGAACTGAAACACCAAACATGTTCTCCCACAATGGAAAACTTCTTCCCTCTTCTAATCCAAGATCTCCTGTGGTTAATCAGGCTCCCAGATTCCTTAGGTTTGAAATAACAAATAATATACCAAAATTCTTTTAAAAAAATCTGCAAACTCTACCTCAGCACAGAAAACAGGAACATGGCTACAGAAGGTTCTTCATGAAGGTTTCCATTCTATCATTCAATGTCAACAAGAACAACTTGTCAAGAGGAGTCCCTCTTCCTAAATCCTATGCCCTTTCGTTTTGATGGATACACTTTTTATTCCCAATGGGTCCATAATGCTCTCTTGGGCTCTTACGGAGTGAGCCCTTCAGCTGCAGCAGTAAAATAAGAAAAGAAAAGGGACCAGCAATGATTTCCACAATACGTCTGGTTACTTTAATAAAAGATTAACTGTTTATAATTGGGGAAAAAAGGCAATAGAAAAGGTCACAACAAACATATGGGTGGAACAGTAAACAACATTACTTTTTCCATCATGGCATCAAGTGCACCCATCTATGCCACAAGCTGGATCAAAAATACAAGGACACAATGTATTGCTTATTTCCCCCGTATGCTGGATACAGGTCTTATACCGTTATACACAATAAGCGTGAAAAATCACAGAATCATAGAATGTTAAGTGGCTGGAATGGACCCTAAAGATCATCTAGTCCCAACCCCCCCTGCCATAGGCACGGACGCCTCCCACTAGACCAGGTTGCTCAAGGCCTTGTCCAACTTGGCCTTGAACACTGCCAGGGATGGGGCATCCACAACCTCACTGGGCAACCTGTTCCAGTGTCTCACCACCCTCACAGTAAAAAATTTCAAACTAATATCTAACTTAAATTTCTCCTCTTTCAGTTTGTTCCCATTACTCCTTGCCCTATCACTACAGTTCCTGACAAACAGTCCCCCTCCAGCTTCCCTGTAGGCCCCCTTCAGGTACTGGGAGGTTGCTGTGAGGTCTCCATGCAACTTTTTCTTCTCCAGGTTGAATAACCCCAACTTTCTCAGCCTGTCTTTGTAGGGGAGATGCTCCAGTCATCTTATCAACTTAATGGCCTCCTCTGGACTTGCTTCAACAGTTCCATGTCCTTCTTATATTGGGGGCACTGGAACTGTACACTGTACTCCAGGTGAGGTCTCACAAGAGCAGAGTAGAGGGGGGGAATCACCTCCCTCGACCTGCTGGTCACACTCCCTGTGATTTGGGATCTCTTTGACCATTTGCAGCCCAGGATTCGGTCGGCCTTCTGGGCTGTGAGCGCACATTGCCAACTCATGCAAGTATTCCTGAACTCCTCCTTTATTCGATGCATGTTAGGAAGGGCCCTCATGCCACTTAAAGAGGTAAATGCCATCCTTCCTTAACATCACCACCAGCATCCCTGTGGTCAGCTAGAGGTCTGAGAACCATCAAGCAGAATCCACTGAAGTTAACATCCTTGTGTGTGCCTTGGGATGGATAAACTACATGACACTGCAAAAAGCGTGCCTTGACCCAGTACAATCAAAGGAATTAATTTTCTCAAAGCTACCTATTATTTCAAGGAAATTAGCTATTCAAGTAGAATACTTACATTACTTACATTACAGCAGTAATGAGGCACAGGCTGCTTTACAACAGTGACTGCTTTTTCTGAAATGGCTTCTGAATTGACACAGTCATCCTAATTAAAGCACCTTAGAGCTGGAAGATACCAGAGCTCCTCTCACAGTTCCACAAAAACAGCCTTTCTCACATGGAAGTGGAGGGGCCCTTTCTCCCCAGGCTGCAGTCCCTCCATGATGTACACACTGTCCTGCACTCCCAGAACTGGCTGGTGTACAAGAGGCCAGCAGTGACCGTATCACATAACAAACACTGCACAGGAGAGATGCTTGTTACCACCACCCAGCGTGAGCCGACCCAGAGGCTCACTGACACTCTCCAAGGGTCAGAAATCACAGTTAAAAAGTGTAATGCACTGTCTCACAAACTCTTGATCCTCCTGCAGAAACACTGCAGTGGTAAGAACAGCTCATCCACACATACTGGATCAGTAGGTTGGCACTGTTTGGAACAAGCACAAGTCAAGCCCTAAATGTTTAGTTGCATATGTTTCAGTTACATATGTGCATAAGCCAAAACGAGTGGTATTTCCTACTGCACCCCCTGCAAATAATTCCTTCAGGTGGCTCAACTTGCCAAGTGCACGCCCTAAACCAGCCAGGACTCAACCTGGAGGACCAAAGCCCCAGCATAAGCACAACTCACTGGGCTTGAGCTATGTGTGCTGTGAAATACAGATGGCCTGATCATGGTGTATTCTGCTTTGTTTACTTGACATCTGACTTAATTCTGAGGGCTACTCTGTGTCAGACTTCGAACTGCCAGTCATTACAAAAGCAGTGGTTTTCTTAAAGCTTTCTTTATAAATAGAAGTCCCACAGTGTTCCCCCAACATACTTGACTAGGCTCAGCCATGAAATACAACTAAAAGCCAAAGATACAGCAGCTCATTGCTTTAAGTGCTCTTCTCTCAATCCTCATCCCAGATCTTCCTTACTCTTGGCAGAACAGGTAAAGCTGAGTCCCAATTCAATCACAACCAGTTCTCTTCAACTCACGCAAAGCAAGGGACAAGTACCACCAAGCAAGGAATCCTGCTTTCTTTTCACTGACTTTTTATAGCATCACATAAAGCCACTAGCAATCCCACGAACTACCAAAACACTGACCAGTTCAAGATTTTCTGGATGAAAACAGTAAACAAGGCATTGCTCAAAACAGTTATAATGTAGGTTCATAACATAGTTCTTGAGCAAACACAATTTAATAAGCATTCCATAACAAATTCAAACAATACTTGCAGTCATGAGATAAATGAGAGCCCACTGCACCAACTCATGCTCTAGGTAGAACTAATGTAATGTGTATGTGAAAAGAGCAGGCAAAAAACATGGAATATATTAGACAACAGGCTGAATACTTGAGAGTAGCTGGGAATAAGGCACACAGTTTGTGAAGTAAGGTGAAAATTGACAAGCATTCTTGTTTAACTAAGATAGCTGGAATAAAATGTGTTGATTCTTTCAGTCTGTTTCTTCTGGCCTACAGGCCCTTCTTCATGCTTAGACTATCCCAAAACTCCAACAGGCCCTAAGGGAGTTATTTGGCTATACCAATAAGGTTGTAGAGATGTACTACATATGAATTAAAACCAAAACTGTTGTATACCAGTCAGGCACAAAGACATCTGTCCACATAACTAACAAAGGGACAGTTTCCACCTACCATCAATGCATCCTAGAGATCTACTGGAATATGGAGTTTTACCAATCTCATTTACTTCTGAGGCAGTAAACATTCAAACTCAATTTAAATGCTTGAATGCTCTAACATAAGGGTTGTTATTAACAACCTAGCTCTTTCCAACTGCCCCTCGGAGTTGTTGTATGTTAGCTGATGACAAACTTGTTTGGTACAAAATTACTGTCACGCATCTGAAATAATACTTTCTGTTTGGACTGACTACTTACAAACTGAGTTTGAAGACTGTAATGGATTTATGACAGTATTTAAACAGCTTTTAAAGTTCTAAATATTAATTATCTCTGTCTATTATTGTCATAGTGAAATGCAAGTGATTATTCATATTTATGTCTTCATATATCATCTTTGTTCTAGGATTATGAGCAATAAGCTTATTAAGTGATCAGAGGCAGCAATCTTCTGCCTTAATAAGTGTAAAGCCAGCAAAGCATCTTTTCTTTATATATTCTGAGTTCAGTTCCCCACATTATGAACTCATCTTCAGTAGTCACCCTGTGCCACACATACAGGGCGAGCAGGTCTAGCACTACAATACAATAATGCTTTGAGTCTCCCTAAATGGCTACAGGAAAGGAGACCTGGGGAAGCATAAATCATTCCACACCAACAGAATGGGTGCTGTGTTTATTCTCTTGATGCAGAGAGGTTAAAATTTTCTGCTACATTTACGAGTTTCATATCCTCTCACCAGCAGTCACAGCACAGAGCTCTTTGTCTCCACCACATCTCTAGCATTCTCCATGAATCCCTGTAGGACCTTCCCCAAACAACCACAATCCCATGCAGTGGATACCTTCCACAAAATGTTATGTCTAGTTCAGACACATAGCAGGACAAAAGACTATGTTGCAGACTGTATCACTACAAATAGGAGCATCTCTAAGTTATAAAGCTGAGCATGATTTAGAAGATACAGGTGTTGGCATTGCAGTCAAAGGATTTTTTGTAAAATCAAAAGACAGACGTGATTAGTATGATAAGTATGAATAGCATTGCAAATAGAGTGTCAAAGCTCATAAATGTTTGTTTACTGGTGTAGTTGTTCAGCTACCAACTAAGTGGATAACAAAGTGGGACAACCTTACATCCGAAAGTTACTCCGAACCAAGCATTTGTGCACATGCACATGCACATCAAGAGTGTTTTCCAGCACTTATTACTTCAGTAAAAATAATTTTAATTGTCTTGTACATCCTCACAACATTGTACATCTGAAATTAACAATATAATGTACCATGCTGTTTGTTGGGCAAGTGAGACATAAAGTCCTACCCTATTGCAAACCACCCTGCTACTGTGAAGCTTTTCTGAAGTTTATACTACCTCATTAATAATTTAAAAAATAATAATTCTGGTGATTAATGTATGTTCAATGGCATACATGCTTTCTGAAGGTCAATAAAATACGTGCTTAAATATATTTTCATTTCATAAGCTGTGGTAAACGTGATACGGACAACATCCATCTCTGTCACAGCTGTCAAAGGAAACAGCCCTTACAATTTTGCAGGAAAAGCTGTTTCTCATACATTGAAAATCAGCTCTTTGGTAAGAGGATGCTTGTTCTGTCTCTCATGAACTACAGTGACGTGTAAACAAACACCTACCTCATACGAAGACTTTAACTGGGATTCATATACGGTAAAGAAAGATTTCCCTTGTGATAAACAATTTGAGCACAAAGTGTTCCTTCAAGTCCTGGCATAAATCTACTCCTGCCAAGCTAGTATCTCATTGCGTCAGCCTTTTGCCTTCGCCATAGCAAAGCAGCAACCCTACTACCCCTCTCTCCCTGCTTTCCTCACACTGCCCTCTTCCCAGAATTACTCTCTCTCAGCTCTGCTGGGTCAAAGAATTGTCTTCTCATCAGACAAATATTTGGTAAAAAAATAAGGAGGATCTTTCATTTAAAAGAAACCTGGCCCTCTAGCTAGTCAATCATTTAAGAACTTCCATGTGGACTAAGCAAACTCGTTATTACACTGGTGATATCCTTGCCCTTCCTTTCCCCACTAACTTTATACCTCCCTTCTAGTTGTTCCTATAATTTTTATTTATTTGTTATGATTTCAAAATGTTTTGACACATACCTTAAGATTGCAAGAGCTTCAACCTGGCTGAATGCAAGTGCTGTCATGTCTGATAAAGCACATCTTATTTTTCAATCAGTCAAAAAAAAAAAATCAAAGCATCTCTGCCTACAATGCTTTCTCAATGACAAATATTCACAGCTTACACTTTGTCCATGGACATCTGGTATTTCAAACAAGATACATGATGTTATATTTATTCTCCCCAATGCTCTCATTAATAGCACAAGATGAATACTAGCTTTGTTAAAAAACAATTTCTGCAGCAAAAGGAAGCTTCATTTAATGGGAGCAAGGCCTAGGTCTAGTTTAAATACACACTTAGAGTCATGTACATATTGGTAATCGAAAGAAGCCCTGTGCGTGAAAGTCATACCCTAAGGGAACCTCAGTCTCCAGATCATGGAAAGGAAAGGTACCAACCCATATAAACAGGGGATTTGCCATCAGAGTTCTTGATCATTCCTTATTGGAAAATGTCACAAGAGGTCATATATGGTATAACATGCTACTTTAGTTTGTAAAAATGTGGAGAACTAAGCTCCATACCTCTCCCCAACACAGCCAGTGTTGCATAGACACTCAAGCACTCTCTGGGAGCAGTGCTCCTGCCTTGCACAGTGCTATAGGAATTAACACCTCTACAGAGATCCCAATTTTATATACATGCATGGTGCTGCACTGTGCTGTGCAGATACATCAACACTAGAAGACAATGAAACAGCCCATGGTAATGAAAACAATCCTTGACCACACTAGGACAATTTCACTCCAAAATATTTGGGGGGTATCTATGACTTCTCTGTACATTAGAGTAAGTTACAGCTACATATTTAGTAAAAGTATCACTACCATTTACCGGCAACCTCAGAAATCACTCTTCAGAAGGACTGCACACTGGCATGTTTGTCAATCCCATATAATTATCAGAACATGCAAACGTCGTGAATTAACAGAGCAAGTAGCAATTCTAGTAATGCAAGACTGAGATGTGGTAGGGATGAAAGACATCGTATTCCTATTCAAACAATTCAAGCTGTCTGAATAACTTTCAGTAATACTTATATTTACCACTCAGAGCCACAAGACATCTCAATCGCCATCTACTTTAATCTCAATATTTAAAAAAGCATCTTTTAAATAAACACCAGTACTCAAATAAATCTTACCAGATCTCTGTATATTGATTCTATTCTCAAATACATTTTCATTGCTGATGTGAACAAACAAGTCTAAGTTAAAACTTTTGGATTTAAGAAGATCTTTACCTGACAAATAACTTCAATTTTTCCTATCAGTAAATACTTGCTTAAAGCATCTATAAAATAGGATCCAACTCAAGCATTGGGCTACAGCTTTTTAATTGCTTCACTCTCATTTCCGATTTAACCACAAAGATGACCAGTTGTGAATATTTTGTTGTTGTTACACGAGAAGGAAAGTGAAGCCGTGACTGAATACAATAAGTTAATAATACACTAAATTCTGAACAAAATATTCTCTAGTGAAAAGATGAGTAGCTAATGCACATCCAGTCTAGCATTAGTCCCGTGAGAGTTTGCAACAAGTATCACAGAAGACGCCACTGTGATAAAACACTCGTTATTCCACTGCATTAACCCCTCTGTTTCGTATACTTCTGCTCAGAGCATTTGCAGTGTTTGTTTTTAAAAGCATTCTCTTTTTATTTTTAATCCTGTGTAATACTTACAGAAGGCCACACATTAAGAAAAAAAATTACAGATAGCATAAAAAAAAAGAAAAGAAAAACGGGAGTAGGGAATTGTATAAACTGGAATAAACCACACAGAACAGAAACTCCGATTAGGTCTATTACAGAGGAGAAGCCTGCAACGCTGGCAGCTAAACTACCATTCTCGCTCTGCTTTTTAAATCCCAGTCCACGCAGAAAAGAGGGTTTCTCTGAAGAAAACTGCTTCTCCAGATTTTCCCTCCCCCATCACCCCCTCCATCACCCACAGCACGGGAGCTGACGGGAATTCTTGCCCCACGTTCGCCGTCCCGGCCACAGCCAGAGCTGACGCCGCGGTCCCGGCCCGGCTCCGGGGCCGGGCTGCCCTCGCCAGCAGGGCACGCCGGGCGGCCCCGCGGGGCGAGCCCGCAAAACCCCGGGGCGAGAGCCGGGTGAGGGCGGCGAAGCCCGTCAGGAGCCGGACCCTGGAGCTGGGACACTGGGGCGAGGAAGCCATTCGGCGTCCGCCCCAGGCGGGAGGCGGCGGGCAGGGAGAGGCGCGGAGCCGCCGCCCGGTACTCACCGAGTCGCTCACAAACTTCCCCCAAGTTTCGGCGGCGCGGCGGGCGGCGGCGGGCGTGGCCCCCCCCGGCGGGCACCGGCACCATGGGAGCGCCTCAGCGAGCCTCCGCCGCGACCGGCCCCAACTTCTGGAGCGGCAGCGACCGGCGAGAAAGCGAACAACAGCAGCAGCCCAGCTTCGGGCTGAGCCCGCACTCCTCCCGCCGGGCGGGGCGGGGCGGGGCGGGGCAGGCGAGGGGAGGGCAGGGGGCAGTGGGGAGGCCCCTCACTCCTCTCAGCACACCCGCCCGCCTCCGCCGGCAGCGGCAGCAACGCTGGTGGGGTACTCGCTTTGCTCGGCGCAGCCCGCCCTGCCCTGCCCTGCCTGCCGGGGCGCGGGGCACTCAAGGGCTGCCGCTGCGTGCTCCTCCTCCTTCTTCTCCTCCTCCACCCAGGCAGCTGGCGGCCAGCCCGCCGCGGGAGGGGGGATCAGGGTGCGGGGCCAGGGGAGCGTGTCTGGAGGGGTGGGGCGGGCGGGGGCGGCTCGGCGCGCACTCCGGATCTCTGCCGCCCTCCCTGAGACCCGGTCGGTGCCGGCACTTTGGCTGCGCCGCGGGGCTCCGTCTAGGGGGAGACGGCGGCTACTGAAACGCACATCCCTAGCCCCCCCCCGGGGGTTAGCTCCGCGCTGCGGGCACAGCCCCCCGGCCATGGGCAGCGAGGGCGAACCTCCGGGCTCCCGAGCCGGCGTGTGCCTGTAAGGGCAGGGCTGGCGCTCGCGTTTGTGTTCAGGAAGGCGATGAACCCGATTTTAGGGAGAAGGGAGTGTCAGCGTGCCACGGACGCGGCTACCAGGTGGAAGTAAAGTGGCGTTGGACGGCTGAAAAGATGATGATAGGCATCTTCCGTGAGCAGGTGTGTGGTGGCTCACACGAAGAACTGAGTAGTGTGAGTGTAGACAGAAGCTACGGCAAAAGGGAGAGCGACTGCTAGGGATTTTCTTACAATAATAAAAGATTTCTCTTTCGAGAAGCACCTTAGGAAAGAAAACATTCGAAATGAGCATGGTGCCATCAGTTTGTTTAGGTATAGTTTACGTTGATAAAGTGTCAGAGGTAGGCACATAAGTGCAAAGGTGACCTTAGCAGTGACACACTGATCTTAGAGGCCCTTGCAGGCACCCTGTCCTGTGTGTCCCATTCACCCTCAAATGGCTCATCATCTGGCTTCCTCATACAACAGAGGTGGGACAAGAGCCATACAAGCCAGTGTTATAAAAGTTTCACAATCACTTGGCAATCACAAGGCAAAGTCCCCTCTGAAATTAATTGTAGCTCACCCAAGCTCCCTGTTGTGGTTTGGTGGACAGGAATACCAGGGCCAGCACACAGAAGTTGTTTGGTTACAGGGGCTGGGGACAATAGGGTTCCTGGCACCTCTGGCTGCTCAGGTTGGTGCTGCCCTTCCTGTATTACTGCACCAGGAGCTGTGCTACTGGGTCCTGCTTGGCTTCAGGGAGCTGGTGTGCCTCAAATATCAAGTGATCTGTTCTCAGCTGGGCTGTTGATCTGGACTTGCTCTGCCCTGAACAAATAGAGTGGGCCCAGGGGGTAAAGATGTGTAGCTGTGGCAAGGCGGACCATAAGATGTGGCCTTATGAATTTTCAGTTGCCTTAAGGGAGTTAAAATCTGACATCAAAACTGAAATGAAACTGTATGACAGAAGCGTCACTGAGGTTTTAAACTAAGAGCGTACAGCTTCATCTTTCTTATTCCTACACCAGAACCACCTCTTGCCTTTTCCTCCTTCAAAAATCATGGGAACAGAACTCTACATTTTTTTAAGTGTCAAGCTCAAGCAATACAGTAGTCTTTCCATTAATATATGTGCAAAGGACATTAACTTTCAGTTCTTACCACTGGTTAGGAAACTCATATCCACATCTCCTATGAGATGCCTGTGCTGCCAAACTAGTGGTTGTTTTCCAGGCCTTTCACTCTTACGTCTTCTACTGAAGCTATGGCAAAGCATGATTAAAAACTCACTGGTTTAGAAATTCTAACTATAGACCTGATCCTGGCCCTGTAATTTGATGGTTGAAACACTGTGTTAGGAGAGAAAGACTTGTATTCCGGGTCCAAATATGTTTATGGGGTTTGTTTAATACAACATTCCTGTAACATAATAAGATCTGAGACTATGACAAACTGTTTTGTATCAGCTAAGTAGCAGTGAGAGCTGAACATCTAAAATACCACATGGGTAAACCAGAGAAAATATTTACTGGTCCCTTATTATATGTACAAATCAGTGTAGATAATTATAAATCCATAGTTTATTATATATTCTGGGTTTATACCTGCCTGGACTTTCTGTATACTAGATAAAAGTTGTTTATTTTTTCACATGGCTGGTGGTTTAGTTTCATGGGGATTAATGTCAAACACAGTTCACTGCCAACAAGACCAGATTTAGGCAAAAGCAGCCAAAATAATTTTCAATCAGAAAGCTTGTGAGGGTGTGCATGGGGCTGGAAAGACGGGAGACAAGTAAGAGTGTAGTTTCCACACTATAAAGCTAGTCCTGGCGATTTGAAAGCACAAGCGTGTGTATAACTTGAGTATAGGATAAATATTTTTAATTTTCTTAATCTTTCCAATACAAATAAATAGCATAATAAATGGTCAGTGGTCTCTTTGCTTCTCTCAAAAAAAAAAAAGGTTTGTCTTTTGATAACTATTATATTCAATTTCATTGAAGGATTTAGGGGGATATTTATTCTGTGCTTCTTCCCAGTGGTAGTATTTTAATCACCAACAGAAATTAGCTTCAGAGTACCTGAGTTTGGTATCTTATGAAGCAAGAATCTTAAATTTGGCTCAGTAAAAATATAGAAATTGGTTCTTTATAGATCTATTAGGACACATCTACTTTTAAAACTATGTATAATTTAATGAATGTCTATGTGCTTCATTTTTCTTTTTCATTTATGCTGTATTATCACTCTTCCAGATTCCCTCCAATCTTCTTAAAAAGCCTTGAAACTCAAGTCTGGCTTGAGTACTTTCAGTAAAGATACCTTAATTCTGACCATTTACTCTGACACAATATCCAGTCATGCTTACACCTACTCTTTTCTCTGAACAGGCAATTGCCAGTTCAGTCCATTCCGAAGAGTGTATTGAAAGTCCTCTCCTTTTTGAGCATGATGCTCTGCAACCAGGTGCAGAAGACAAAATGATGTCTGAATCTTGTTTGCTCTCTGTTTATATTAGTGTATAACATAGCGTTTATCAACAGTATTGCAAATAGAATTCTAACAGCTCAGTTCAGTTCATAACAGTTCTTCATCTGAAAGAGGTTCCTCTACTTTACAGTGTCTACAGCAAGTGCTGATCATAATTTCTGCCAGACTCACTGTGAATAGCTAATGTAAGCACTGGCTAAAGTCTGAGCTTGTGCAACATAAAGGTAGCTGTATTGGTAATGCCTGCCAAACTCCTATCTCTTGATTTAGCAGGCAATAGTTACCTATAGTCAGCAAAAGCAAGGTTAATATATGCATTTCTATATCAATATAACAAGGTCCACATGCAAGGTCCATGCTAAAAAAAAAAAAAAAAGTGTTATTTTGTCTAGCAGAGTTTGTACTGGAAGGAAATAAGGTGATTTTTTTGTTGCTAAGCATTTTGCTAATATGGTATTGCAAAATATACTCTTAATTGATACTGCTTTACCTGTGGAGCTCTTACATTAGGCCTGAAACAACATGGTCTAGTCTGAGTAGTTCAAAATTCCCAGTGGTTTGAGATTTAAGTGACTATGAGTATGTTTCTCTTGAGTGAGAAACTACTTATATTAAATTACAAAAACATTTTTTATTTTTCAAGGCTGCATTAAAAACTGCAGGAGAATGAGATTAAATCAAGACATTGCTCATATTCCACATTCTTACCTGCAGGTTAAACCTATATCCTTATCTGTTTTCTTAGCTTCTTGTTTAACACCATCATAGAAACAGAAAGATTCAGCTTGGAAGAGATCTCAGGGGCTCCCTAGTCCAATCTCCTGCTGAATTCAGGGTAGGTGAAGAGGGAAAATCTTATTACTCAGGGCTTTACCCAGCTGGGTTTCAAAAGCTTCCATGGATGGAGACTGCACAGCGTCTTGGGGCAACCTGCTCCACTGCTGCAGTGTCCTCACAGGGCAGAAGGTTTCCTTTCTTCTCCAATCTGAACTTCTCAGTTCTAATTATGCTCATTGTCTCTCCTTTGTCAATCATGCACTGCTGTGGAGAGCCTGGCTCTGTCCTCTCAATGTCCTACTTGTAGCAAGGGGAAGGCTGCTCTGAGGTGCCACTGAAGCCTTTCTTTCTCCGTGCTGGAGCAGCCCTGTCCCTCAACATTCTTTTGGGGTGCTCATGCTCCAGCTCCTGAGCTGAGCACCCTGGTGGCACTTCACTGGGTCACTCCAGTTGTGCAATATCTCTGTATGAATGCATGGGCTTTTTTCTTTCCAGGGCAGGATTTTGCATTTGTCCTGGAGGAATTTCACACAGTTCCCATCAGCCCACTCCTCCAGCCTGTCTAGGTCTTTCTGGAAGCATTTCTTGAGCATAGTGACTCATCCCTCCAGTATATTGTTATGTGCACACTTGACGAGTGTGCACGTTACCTCCTCCGGGTCATTGATAGAGATATTGAACAGGATGGGTACAAATTATTGATCCTGTGATATTGCGCTTGTTACTGGCCTCCAGGCACAGGGACTATGAACCCATATTATTTTAGTAATACAAGACAACATCTTTTTCCAATTAATTTTTTCAATTAATCTCCACTGATCTTATCTAGATGGTAATAAAAAATGAGGGCTATAAAAGGAACATGTTAGTCTTTTAGAAACTAGAAAGAGAATGATTCAGATGCACACGTGTTTCCCCCTTTATATCATATGTCCTGGTTTCAGCTGGGGTAAAATTAATTTCTTCTCAGTAGCTGTTACAGTGCTGTGTTTTGCATTCAGAACGAGAATGGTGTTGATAATGCTCTGATTTGTTGGTTCTTTACTATGTCATGTTTATCATAAATCAAGGACTTTTTTCGTGTCTCATGCTCTGCCAGTGAGGATGATAACAAAAGAAACTGGGAGTAAGCACAGCTGGGACAGGTGACCCAAAATGACCACACCTTAGAATGACATGCCCAGTATATAAACTGGGGAGAGTTACCTGGAAGGGCAGGCCAGTCTGGGTTCGGGAAGGGGCTTCTGGCACCGGTTAGCAGGTGGTGAGTAATTGCGTTATGCATCACTTGGGTTTTCCCTTATTATTATTATTATTGTTGTTGTTCATGCTTTATGGTGAACTTGCCACTGGCTGCCACAAGAGAGGAGCCCTGAAACAACATCTCAGCCTTGGCCATGTTATCAACATAACTGGTCTACTCTGGCCTCCAGTCGGCAGGTCTGGAGACACACCATCTATAACGCTGCTGTATCCTTTGAGAACGCACGCAGGATCACTCTCGAGGAGAAAAGACAACGCAGAAAGAATCGTGTCTTGCCAATACCACCTAAGGAGTCTTTCTGCTGTGCCTTTTGCAACCGGCCATGTCTATCTTGTATTGGCCTTTTTAGCCTCCAGTGCACTTGTAGCAAATGTGGGTAGAGCCCTTCCCAAATCTTCGTTCGCGAAGCCTAGCCATGATGATGATGATTATTGTTGTTGTTATTATTATTATTGGGGCCCCTGGTGGTCTAGTGGTTAGGGTGCAGGACTCTCACCGCTGCGACCCGGGTTCGATTCCCAGCCCCCTGGGCCGATGGAGCTCGTTAGCCCTGTGAGGCAATCCATCTAAGAGAAGGTCACTCTAAACAAACCTATGTCCTGAGACCCTCACTGCCACTGTCCAAGCTTGCTCGGCCCCGGCAGATGAACCTCAGGATTAAAGGGTGGGCTCAGTTCAGCGCACGCTGTGTCTCACCTAAAAAATCCACTGCGCAGGCTCGAAGGGTTAATGACCTTTCCCAAATCTTCGCTCGCGAAGACTGGCCATACTATTATTATTATTACTACTACTACTATTACTATTATTACTACTATTATTATTTTACTATTATTACTGTATTTTAATTTATTTTCAATTATTAAAGTGTTCTTATCTCAACCTACAAGTTTTACTTCGATTCTTCTCCCCATTCCACCATGGTAGAGGGAGAGAGAGTGGGGGTTGAGCGAGAGGCTGCGTGGTGCTTAATTTTCAGCTGGGCTTAAAACCATGACATGTGACTTTAGAAAACTTATGGAGAAAAAAAGTCCACTGGTGTTGTGTGAAACATAAGTGAAAGTTAACCTTTGTAGGGAGTAAGTCAGTCTTTTAGGCATATACTATGTTTGCTGTCGAAATATCTGTTTATAGGATGGTAGCAAGTGAAAAATCTGAAGAGGGGGTAGGTTAATGCTTCCTCTTTCCTCCCTTCAGCTTTTTAATGCTCTTTATTCATCTATGGAATAAGAATAGCTGAAAGAAGAAAAGCACTCTTTTAATCTAAATTTCCATCATAAGTAGAATTGCAGAAAAAAGTACCACGGCACACGATTACTTGCCACAAAAAGAAACCACACTAATAAAATGCATATTTCAACCATGATCAGACTTGTACCAAGAGCTGGGAATACACAGTGCTTGCTGTATGCAAAAATAAAAACAATATTTAATAGCAGCTCTGTTTTCAGCCTCTGAATATGTGGAAAAATTTAGGTTGTGGGATATCTGGGTTATTTCCTTTAAAGCTACAGAGCAAAGCTCCCCTGAATACTTTATATGAAAGTAGAATAATTACCTAACCAATATCTGTAGAAACAGAGAATTTTCTTTGAGGAACTAATCTCCAAGGAATCAATATGAACAAGCATGCAGGATAAGAAGGCACAGGCAAAGAGAGAAAAGAAAGAAGGAACACTGTGCCAGAGCCTGAGGTCTCTTGCTCTCTCCTTCTGTTATTTCTAAGTCATTCATCGTGTCATTATCTGCAGCTAATATAAAGCAAAGACCTATCTGCTGTGTAATGAATATACTGACTTTCTGGTTTTTTGTGGAAAAGTGTAAATGGTGGTATTTTGCTTGCTTTGTTTCTGAAGAAGGGAGATGGGGGAGAGTAGGAGTGAAGGTTTTGCTTGAAATTTAATATTCACTGCTCTTTTTTTCTAAGATAAATATTATCAAGGCTGGTATCCTGACCCATTTCCAGCACTACACAGGTTGTCCTTCATCCTAGATGTTACATTAGCCAGAAGAACTACTTCAAATGAACAGTGAAAAATATCAATCAATTTTATGATAAATAGTGTGATGGTGTTGCCCTGTGATCTTAACTGAATCCCATCCTTAGTCTTTCAAGCGTTAATAGAAGATTGTAACCACAATCTGCAAAGCTGGAATTCAGAGCCTGAGACCACTTCCTGCATCCATATGTCCACATTGTCCTCCATTTCTTTCTATGAATAGCACAAGTTTCAGTATCTGGTGAAGCTTCTACCTAAAATGCTAGGGTCTAAAGTGTCTCAAAGGTTTAAGCAAGTTAAACAAGGCTTTTTTGGATTGCCTTCCTGTGTTTTAATGCCTAAATTCTAATATGCTAAAGAGCTAACTGATTCACTTTTCCAAGTATTTTACATTTTTTTGCTCAGAGCATGTCTTCATTGTCTACCCATGTTTCATGAGCATTTTTCTGCAACTTTTTGCTACATATTCTTGCTCTCCACCCAAGTTCTTTTGTCTCTCAGACTTAGGTGGAAAGGAGATCACAAAAGCTAGAGCAGACACTATCTTGATTATTTGGGTACTCAAATTCACTTGAAGCTAAAACAGTAGTGTTACCATGCAAAAGAC